>NW_024885199.1:626995-761824 GCF_019232065.1 Centrocercus urophasianus | reverse complement strand
CCCCCCGAGGGCAGGGCAGGGCTGTGAGCGCTGCTGGGGCCGGGGGTGTCCCCGTGCTCGGCAGGGAGTGGGACCAGAGGGCCTCTGAGGGCCCCTTCCGACTCAAACCGTTCTGTGACTCCATGATGTCGCAAACACCGACAGCTGGCAGGGCTGCTCCGTGCTCCCGGCGGTGCGGACAGCAGGCAGAGCCCTCATCTCGGCTGCGGAGCGCCCGCTGCCCAGGCGGCTGCTCGCGCTCCCACGGGACGAAGCTGCAGCTCCCTGTGCTGCAGGGCTGCCCGAGAAATGGGCACACGGAAAATAAAAGCTGAGCTGTCATTGGATCTGCCGTGGGTGTCTCGGAGCCTGCGATTCAGGGTGGGAAGTGGTTTCCATCATGTGCTGTGAGTCGCTGGGAAGCTGCCTTGTTTTTCAGACACAGAAACCATTTTGTTTTCAGAGCTGCTGCGGGCTGCTGAAGATCCCCACGCTTTCGAAGGGGGGCCCTAAAGAAGCAGCAATCTCGCTGCTTTGTGTCACTGCTCTCATGTAGCGTCTCCTCATACCGGTGAAAAATTCAGTGTCTCCCAGTTCTTGTGTGCAATTTCTGCCTGAAGATGTTTAGTAACAGATTTCAGCCCAGAGAATGTCCCTGCACCAGTTTGGGGCTTCCCACCCGAAGCGCCCGCAGCGCTGATGCTCAGATTGCCTCCTGATCGCACG
Organism: Centrocercus urophasianus; assembly: GCF_019232065.1. Lineage (NCBI taxonomy): Eukaryota > Metazoa > Chordata > Aves > Galliformes > Phasianidae > Centrocercus > Centrocercus urophasianus. The sequence goes on along the minus strand of NW_024885199.1, from coordinate 761,119 downwards.
CGTTGTTCTGCAGTCCCTGCCAGAGGAACTCCAGCAATGCAGCATTCAGACAAAACACAGCAGAGGGGGACCTGGCGAGGCCATCCCCACACCAGGGCAATGAGCAGATGAGCAAAAAAGATCCTTTTCTTGCACTGGCCAGCCATAACGTGGGGTCATGGATGGTAATGGGTGGCTTATTCTCCATGTTCCCCATCCCACTCTTTAACTGCGTAACCAAAGAGCAGCAGCGATAGATACCACTCCCACACCCCTCTGTGTCCCCAGTGCTCCCAGCCACCAGGTCAACCTGTCCCTCTGGTGCTGAGAAATGATGCTGGTGCACCTCATCCTCTATGGGTGCCACCACTGCTGGACCTGCTGGGGAGACTGCAGGGCCTCTGTGAGCTCCCTGAGCTCCCTCGGAGTGTCAGTGTGCCTCAGCATTTCTCCTTCCTGGGCCATGGCCGTGGACTGCTTGGAGTCCACACAGATGCTGATGGGAAACTTGTTTGCCCAAGCTCAGGGAATTGATATCAGCCCAGGACACAGGGGAACATGACATCCTTTCAGTGTGGGATTTTGGAGTGATTCCTTTCCTTTGCATGCTGGGCACATCACAGTTTCCCAGGACATACCCTGATACAGCCAGAACAGACAGAACACCTGACTTTGCCCCTGACATTGCAGGAGCCATGGGATGGTGTTTTGCAGTAACACAGCAATAGCTCAGCATGGCCCCGAGAAGTGCTTGGGGAATAAATACAGGGAGGATTGAGAGATACCCAGATGATAGTGCTGTGGTAATGGCTGATAAGTGCCTTGAACAGATTGAGTGGGTAGAAATTGAGATCGAAAGACAGGAAAACTGCTGAACCGATTGTGATCAGCATCACAGAGCTCATCTGGCAAAACTCCCAGCCCCGATAGGAAATCTGAGAGGGGTGACAACTTCCCCCCAGCCACGGGTCTCTGCCTGTCTTGGGAGAACTTCTGTGCAGCTCCTGCCCTGGCAGCTCTCCTCTTGATATGCATCTGGGAGCACGAGACGAGTTGCACGTCCTGCTGGGAGCGCGAGGAAAGGCCTTGGCTGGTCTGCTCTGCTGCTCATGGCCACTGCTGAAAATGTAGGAACCGCAAGGAGAGGATGCAGATATTGGGGGGCACACAGAGAGGTTCCCTCTCTTCCTGGGCTGCTGACAAGACAGGAGAACTGCAGAATTAAAGATGAAACTTTTCTATTTACACAGTGAAAAAGAAACAAAACGGGTGTATTATTTTGCTCTGATTCCAACAAAAAAAAACCACAACCCAAGAACGCAAACACCCCCCTCGTGTAATGAGGCTGGGTTACAATTCGGAGCATAGTGCTTGCAAAAGTGCAGACACACTTAGGAGTATCCCCTACTTTAAGGCAGGTGGGAAGGCAATGGCAGAAGGCAGAGAGGAAAGCAGGCCATGTAACGAAGGCAACCAGCAGTGCAGCTTTGGACTAAGTGCTCCAGGCGTGTCTTTAGCAAGAAGAGCATCGAAGTGTGTGCAAGGGAGTGAGCCCTGCGTGTCCCAACTTCTGCCTGCAGATGATGTGCAGCTGGAGGAGAAGCTCTGTTTATTTCTAGCAGGCAGATCGCTCAGCATCAGTCCCTGTGTGCAGCTTGCTCTTCTGCACGGTGCGTCCTGCCGCATGCCTTGTGAAACCCCAAACCCTGCTTGTGGGGCCACAATCCCCATGGCTCTGCTCAGCCTGTGGGAGGCTCAGGCTCATGGCCGGTGCAGCAGGAGCAGATTCAGCAGAGTTGTCCCCAGGTTTGGCACTGGGGGGGTTCAGAGCGAGGCAGCGATGGTGGAGCCCGGTGCTAACGGCCCCCTGCTTCTGGCAGCTGGGAAGCATACAGGGCTAGTGTGTGATGGAGAAACTGGTACTGCTCACTGGTCTGGATCATCCCGCCTCTGCAAGGGAAATGCAGACACCAAAACCCCAGCCCTGCTCCCACAGCACAGACATTCCTGTGCCCCCACCCCATCTCCATGCACCAGAGCTCCTCCAAGAGTGTCTGGGCACGTTTTGCAGGTCAGCGGCTGAGCTGGAAGGAGCGCACCAGCTGATGGCTTTGGGGCTGCTCTCCTTCATGCCTTCAGGTTCCCAGAGCTAAAAAACCCTGACAGCAAAACCAACCCCAAACCAAGCACTAGACAATCCTTTACTGTCCCCACATCTCCATCTTTCAGAAACCCTTCCATTTTCCACCACAAATCACCTCCACGCCTCCTTGGGATGCTCATCCCTGCACCCTCCCTCACCCCTCCTGCATCCAGCAGCATCCTCCAGGGACTCCTTCCCAAGCACCAACCTGTCAATGCGCAGGTGGCACACGATTCCCAGGATGTCCACCTCTCCCTTGTCTTTCAGCTGCTGGCATCCAATCCTGGTAGCAATGAAGCAGCCCGTCCGACCGATGCCTGCGCTGCAGATGGACACAGCTGTGCTGAGCGACCACAGTGCCTGGGCCTCAGGCTGTCTGAGCTGGGTGTGCTCCTCGGCTGCTTTGCTACCCTGATCCATCCCTGTCGGGATGCAGTGGTCCCAGTCCCAGCTTTCTCAGGCTGGCCCCATTCTGCCACAAGTGGTCCTTGCTATCATGCCCAGCCCACCCAGAACCACTCTGGAAGCACAAAACCAGTCTGTGCCCCTGTCCTCTGCTGGAGGACACCTGCTAGGGCGTCCTAGAGAATGGCTTGTGGGTGTGAGCCCAAGCTGAGGGGCAGGGCTGAGGGCTGAGCACTTACCTGCAGTGCACAACGATGGGCCCTGGGCTGGCTGCAGCCTGCAGAATCTCCTCCACTTTGGACACCAAGTGCAGCAGGGGCTTGGCTGACTCAGGTGTCTGCTGGTCTGGCCAGGAAGGGAAGAGGATGTGTTTGACGTGGCGGCATTCACCTTCCAGCTTTTCCAGCACAGAAGAAAGAGAAATAAGGATCAGGTGGGGTCAGATTGAGATGTTCCCATCCTGTGCCCATCTCATCTGCTCTCCTCCTGACTCATTGAGCCTCTGCCAGAGAGCAAGGAGCCAGGGCCACTTTTGGGTGTCCAAGTGATCTGCCAGGGAGAGTTCCAGTCATGCCCAGGATCCCTCCTCAATCTCCATGCTGACAGCCCTCTGTCCCCACCCAAGGCTCATCCTGCAAACCTCACAGGGCAGACAGAGCTCTGCAGATCCCTCCTCCTACAGAGCCCGTGCATTTTAGAACCCCGCCAGGTGCTGAGCCCCTGCTGACCCCTGGATGGGGCTTGGACCCACCTGGATGGAGAGACTGCGGACCACGTACTCTGCACACTCGCTAATGCCCTGCACACGGATGGTGAAGGGGCCGTAGGTGCCCTCCTTCTCAGGCCAGTAGTGGACACATTTCTGCAGGAAGAATGCAGTGTTTGTGCTTTGGGCATCCACTGGGGTCTAAGCTGCCCTTTGGTCATTGCTTTTGGGAGATTTGGAAGAGTGAGGAAGGGGGATGTGGGCTGATAGAAAGGGAAGGTAAGGAAGGATGGATCCCAGTTCCAACACCTGCCCCCCTGAACACTTTGCCCACACTCTGCCATGTGGTTTTCAGCCCCTGGGGGTTTTCCCTCCCCAACCCTCCAGGTCAGGGTGCTGTGGAGCAGGGACAGCGGTACCTCCTTGCGCTCCTGGAGCTTGGTTATCATGACGATGATGGGTGCTTCCTCCTGCCACACCATCTCCCAGAAATCAGTCACGGTGTTCAGCATGGGCCCCTGGGTGGCAATGTACTCCCGGGGACGTCCTGCGTAGCCCTGCTGAGCACACGGCCCTTCAGGGACAGCGGGCACCTGGTCTGCACCTCAGCCCCCTGCGCTACCTGTCCTCTGCAGCAGAGAGCCTGACCTACACTGCCTATTTCCTCCCAAACTTGCCCTTGAAATCCTTTGACAGACCCAGACAGGAGTCCTCTCCATCCTCCTAGCCCAGCAAACCAGGAGCAAGCCCATGGAGGAAGCCCTGCACACTCCATCCAAGCATCCCCAGGTTGTTGCTGTGATGACAACAACGGTCACCTTGAGTCTGGAGATAACTGTCTGGGGACCCCATCGGATGCTGGAGACAAGCCACAGTCACCCCTTTTTCCTTTTGGGCAATTAAAACAAACCCTTTGAGGGGAGAGGCAGTTCCTGGATGTGTCGATACCAGGCTGGGATGCCCAGTTGGCACAGCTTGCTTCCTGCACTTAACAACAGACCAGTGCATGGAGATGGAGAAGCATCTGGGAGGGAGCGTGTCCAAATGCTCTGCTCACCCCAAAATCTCACTGTTAAATGTAAACCAGCTTATCCCACAGCCGTATCCCACAGCCTATGTGACAGCCCATTCCCTCATGTGGGCAGAACCCCAGAGCTGCGGCACCCCCAGCCCTGCAGCACCAGGAGATGTGGACACCGAGTGCCCCAGGCAGGCCGTGCTCACCGTGATGTAGTTGGCATTGATGTAGCCGTCTTCCTCCTGGCTCCCTGCTCTCCTGAGGCACACCCGGCTCTCGGGGTCTGCAAGACGCAGTGAGAGGCACCCTGGCACTGTCCTTCAGATCTGTGCTCTCCCACCCAGCTCCATGCCACACTCAGACCTGCCCAGCACCAACCCCCCACAGCCTTCCCACAGCACATGAAGACGACCCGAACGATTCCTCAGCCTTTACACCCCCCGCTTTGGACGCTTAAAGCTGCATGGCACAGGGAGCGGCCCAGGCCGGGCTGCGATGCGCTGCATGCCCCAAGAAGCTCCCCACAAACCGCCCCATTGCTGGGCTCACACCTCTGCAAGGCGGCTGCCAGCAGCAGAACCAGCACAGCAGGGACACCGGGACGCACCGGGGACACCCACAGCACACACATCTCCCCGCACGTGGGGGAACGTGAGACAAAGGGATGCAGCAGCACGTACTGGGGAGGATGGTTTTGTATCTGTCCTTGGAGGCACGGCCAGGGATCTCCAGCTCCTCCGGACTGATGAAGTTGGGAGGGATTTTCTGCAGCAGGGGAGAACAACTTTGAGGAACCCCTCTTGGTGCTGCTTGCGTCCCCTCATCGGGCACAGATGGCCCCGCAGGCAGTGAGATGCTGACCCAGCATCGCCAGAGCTGGCATGAGCTCCATCCACACCCCAATGGGGTGGGACAGCTCACAGATGCGAGCGGAGCTTGGCACAGGAAGGCTTCCCACAGACACAGGGGAGAGCAAGGAGGGGGCAAACAGGAGATGCGCAGTGCCCCTCCACCTGCACGCCCACCCTCATACCGAGAACTCCTCCTGGAGCTGTGCCAGGCTGTGGGCGCGCTGCTGAAGCTCCTCTGTCCTCAGCACGTGGCTGGATGTCCTCAGGAACTGCAGCGTGACGTCCCGCGGGGTGCATACGGGCTGGATGGGCTCCACGCTGCCCAGCGAGCTCATGTCCAGCACCAGCGACACGTTGGAGCCCCTCCTGAAAAGGAGGCAAAGGGTCCCCGGTGACCCCCGACAATTCGTGGCCCAGCAGAGCACAGTTGGGCACAGTTTGGCAGACTGCACTTTAGGGCCGGGCAGTGCAAAGCCTGGGCTGTGGGCATTGCCCAGCCTGGCCACGCTCACCTCTCTTGGAGCCGCACGTGCTTCTTTGCGGAGGGACTGGGCTTGTCTGCCTTGTCCATGGCTTTGGTGGCCACCCGGGCTGTCAGGCTGCTGTTATGAGCTCTGTGGCACACTGAGCAGGCTTGGACCATGCTGCGGCAGCCACGAAGCTCTCGCCCTGAAGCACGAGGAGTGGGAGTGGGGGGGCCTCAGCTCCAGAGGGAAGGAGTTGCCATCAGAGGAGAAGCGGCTGGAAAACACAGGGCAGATGAGAGAGACACAAGGAGGCTGATGAACCCCTTGCTGGACCAGGATGAGAACATCCCTAAGCAGAGGAGGTGTTTCGGGTCCTCGTTGCCGTGGCATCAGGGCTCCAGCATCCACAGGTGGCATGGAGAGAGCGCCTGTAGCACCCACCAGGAGGAAGGATCTGTGGCTTGGATGGGGTGGGATGGAAGCTCGTGAGCTTAACGTGGAGGGCAGCAGCCCCCAGGGATGAGGAGCAGAGGAGGATGCTGTGAGGGTCATGGCCAGTTCCTGTTGTTTGGACATACTGGGGTGGGGGGAACGGCCCTGGGACAGCTTCCTCCATCCCACAAGTATCAGCAACTGTCAAGAGGAAACTGCTCTATCTGAATGGTTGAGCAAGAGGTGATGGGGTGGTCTGGATGGAGGAGGCTGCCAAGGCTCCACCACCAGCAGCCCTGAGCAGCCCCTGGCAGGGAGATGTGGGTGATGCTGGTTCTTCTTTGGGCAGACGTCCCCATGGCGCGGGCAGCAGCTCAGGGTGGCAAAGCTCCTTCTCCTCCCCAGCTTCCTCTGCGAGGAGAGATGGACCCAGTGGGATGGGGATGCTGCAGGGTCAGAGCTCTCAACAGGCACAGAGCAGGGTACCGAATGGCCCACAGGCTCAGGGACATCCCTGCAGAGAACTGGGCACAGACAAAGCCGGGGCTGGAGCAGGGAGGGTCACAGTGTGGCCGTGGCCGTGCAGGGTGGGAACACAGCGGGGCATGAGATGAAGCACTCAGGGTCAATCCTGGCTAATCCCACAATTGTCCTCAGCGCCCAGGCACCGCTCGTAGCCGGGAGAGGTGGGCTGGGAGCCCAGCATCACCCAGGAAACACTTGGGAGAGGCCCAGCAGAGCTGAAGGCGCACAGAGGACCCTGGGATGAGCTTCTGTTCCAAGCATCTGCCCCAGGAGCATCCCACATCCCCACATCCTGCCTCCCTGCCAGCATCCCTGCGGGGGCACCTGCACTGCCTGCAGCGAGCACATGTGCCGAGGCCTGCCGCTGCTGCGGGGCTGTCCTCTCCAAAGGGACCCTCGCGGCCGTGCCCGCAGCCCGGGGGTGCCTTACCTGCCGCCCTGAGGTGTGGGCTCCGTCCGTCCCGGCACGGGGCCGCGGGCGCTGTGCACGTCGGTCTGAACACGGGGCTTTGAAAGTGTTCAGGAAGCTGCTTATCAAAGGAGCTGTTGCCTCTGCCGCTTCCTCTCCCTCCTTCTCCCCCACCCTGCCTGCCGCCCACACGCATACCGGCCACATCGCCGCAGCTCGGCTCTAACGGCAGCCCGCGGCCCCGCTCCCCACCAAAGCCCCCTCATGTGGGCACGGCGCTGCTGCCCCCCGATCCCGGCGCTCCTCCGTGGGCATCGCCGCTCGGGGCCCTCCGTGCCCATCTGCGGCCCAACGTGGAGAGACGGGAGGGAGCTGCACGGTGGGTTTCAGTGCGTCCTCATGGCACGCGGTGACCCCCCCCCCCGCCCCACGGGGAGCCGCGACGCGGCCCCGATCATTGCCGCCTCGCCGCATCCCCCATCCCACACCGCACCCACCCAAAGGGAGCGAAATGCCGCTTTGTTCCCGTATCAACGTGCTCAGCAGCCACGCGGGTGCCATCGCACCCTTGTCTGCGGGTCAGGGAACGTCTGGGGGGCGTTTTACTGAGGGAGCAGCGCAGGTACCGCAGGGGCTGCCCTCGGGGCGCTGCACATCCTGCCTGCGATGCCCGTCGATGCTCACTGCCTCCCACCGTGTCCCTGTTGCTCTTCCTGTTTGTCGCTGCCCCGGCTCCGTGCACAGACACCGCGCGCCCCGCTTCCTTCCTCTCCTGCCCCCACCCTGCAGCATCCCCTGCTGCTCCCCCTGCTCTGGGATGCAGCGGCCCCAATGCCACTCCGCAGCCAGGGGATTGGAGCTGCCCAGTCCCATTGCTTGGTGCAGCACACAAGGACCACCACCATCTGTGTCTCATGAGCAGGTGATGGGATCCCAGCAGCCTCTGCAGGCGTGGCGACAGACTGAGGAACTGACCCAGCATTATGCAGAGTGAAAGAACTCAGCTGGAGAGGCGTAAGGGCAGCCCAGCGTGGACAAGGAACAGCTCTGCCCTTCCCTCCTGCCCTCCATCCTCCCATGTCAGAGCATGGGGCAGCCACCAGTTCTACAGGAAGGAGCTGCTGTGGCTGGGTGACCTGCAGGAGGGGTGGGTGGGATGGAGGATGGAGGACGGAGGACGGAGGACGGAGGATGGAGGATGGAGGATGGAGGATGGAGGATGGAGGATGCAGTGGGCCCCATGGGGTCACAGCTGTGCCTTGTCCCATCCTTCCTCCCTGCCTCACACAGGAACCCTGCTGCATGCCCGTCTCCGGACTCACTCCTGCCCCTATTCCTGGAGCTTGCCATCCTCACTGCATCCTCAGTACACAGCAGTGAGCAATGTGGGTAACACTTCACACCGTTCTGACATTCTCCTTCACTCCTGCTCTGGTGCAAAACCACAGCACTCACCAAGGGTTCTTGAGATCCTGCTGTCACACAGCAAACGCAGATTAAGGCCAGGGGTGTAAAGGGGTGTTTGCTTCCAGGAGCTGGGGATGAAGCCTAGAGCTGTGATGAGGAATGGTGATGGGGACTACTGATAAAAGAACAGACCCAAAGGAAAGGGATGAAGCTGCTACCACATCACCACCTCTGGTGAGGTTCCCAGTGTGCCAGGATGAGTTCTGGTCAGGGTTCGGGTCAGGGTCCTCTCTGGATAGCTGTACAGATGCATTAGGGTCATGAGTTGGGATTTAGGGACTTTAGAGATCTGTGGCAGTGCCATAGGGGTCTTCAGAGGGCTGTGTGATAGTGGTTTTATTTTCAGCATCCCTAACAGAAAGTGCCCTACAGATCTGCTGCTTGGGGGATATGTAGCTTCATCCCTGGGTTGTTGATTTTCATTTTACAGTTCCACTTCCATGGGGTCACTTTGCACCCTGAGCACCCTCTGCCCACACACAGCAGCTCCCAGCTCCAGGTGGGAGTTCTTCTCCCTCAACCACTCTCTTTTCCCTTCTCTGCCCCCCAAACCTGAGCACAAATCCTTCCCCCAGCCCCCAACCCCTCTCTGAGCAGCACCATGGCCCCAAAGTCACCACCGTGGGTCACTGTGCAGTCACTGCTCCAGCACCCAAAGTTCTGATGGTGCCTCACAGCCGCGCTCCCCCGGGGTCACCCACCGCAGCACGCTCTGCTCTCACCAGGCCTCCACCATCTTTGGGTCTGGTGCTCATGCGGGGCTCCTGCTGACACAGTTTGGAGCTCAGGATGTCCTGCAGGCTTTTGGAAATGTTCCCATCTCCTTTCTGCCAAAACGTCCCTCATGAGTACGAAGGTGAAGCGGCCGCCTCAGCATCCAGCAGCCTCCGTTGGCAGGGCTGCTCAGCTCCCAGCAGGTGCGCGGAGCGCTGTGCCATCACCCCGAGCATCCCGCAGAGCCAGCGCAGGAGGTGCTCGCCCGGGCGCGGCGCGGCATCGGGGGGCTCAGCGTCGCAGGGACAGCAGCCGGCAGCTCAGCCGAGCGCTCTGCAGGTCGCTTTTCCCGGAGCAGCTTCCTCTGCGTGAGCGATTCCCAAGGACGGCCCCAGGCTCTCGGAGCCGTACAGACGGCCCCGCTGCACGCACGGAGCTCCCGGTGCCGCTCCGCTCCCAGCCCGGACCCCCACAGGTCCCCTGCGCGGTGCTGTTGCTGGACGGAGGGCTGGGAGCGGTGTGTGACCTTCCCACCGCTTGCAGGGACGCAGCCTGCCGGTGCGGGCTTTGCTCCTGCCGCTGCCCGGCTCTGTCTGGAAGTGCTGTTTAATTTTTTTAAGGTATCTGCAGCTGAACTTGCCAACCCGGCACTACTGCTTCTCTTCTCAAGGAGAAGCAAGAGGACGGCTTTCTGCATGGATTTCTTCTTCACTGTTTGTTTTTCCTTCCTAACAGAACTACTTTTTTTCCCTAGATCTCTTGCGAACAAGCTGAGCTGCCCTCGGATTTGCCAAGGAGAGCAGAGATGAAGCAGTGACCATCAGCCCCGTGTGCGTGGGGCTGGCAGCAACACAGCCGGAGCCGGTGGGGGTAACAGGGCTGCGTGGGCACAGGGCAGCCCCTGGAGAGGCGTTCTCCTGCTGTGGGGTTGCTTTATTCCCAGCTGTGGTGTTGGGATATGGGCACCTGCAGCCCTTGGGGCACAGAGCACGGTGACCCCTCGGCGGGTGCAGAGGCTGTTATCAATAACAGGAAACGAAGTTGTCAGGAGGGGCAGAAGGGAGAGAGAGACCCGCAGAGAAAGGAAGCGGTTAGAAGCAGCCACTTCCATTTTTGCTGCACCCACGCTCTGCTGGGCTGGGGGAGCAGTGCTGGCTTTCTACAGATCTCTCTGGCCTGGGGTCGGCAGCGAGCTGCTCACAAGGAGCACACAGAGCCCCTCCAGCCCCACGGTAACAGCAGGAGAGAAAAAAGCAAAGCAGGGCCAGTTAAAAATAGCCAACATCCGGTGGTGAGAGATGCAGCGAGCCAAGCAGATGCTGACTTTGGCAGCCCATGGGGGTTCAGCTTCTGAACCTGGATGAAAAACAGCGTGTGTGACTCTGAGGGCACCATCGAGCCCCGCGGGTCAGAGCTGTGGATCCGGCGTGGCTCAGAGCAGAGGGGATTTGCCTGCAGCAGATGGGCTTGAGGGGCTGCCCAGCAAACCAGTGCCATCGGGTGCAGGTGACCCCAGAGCGCAGCTCCTCCAGCTCTCAGCTGCTGACGTGTCCTTCCCTCCGCGCACATGGTTGCACAGCTCGCCCCAGCGCCTCTTCCTCTTTTCTTGGGCAAGCTGAGCAGCTGGGTCCCAATGGATCTTTGAATTAAGGCCACGTTTTCCAGATCTTTGCACTCTGTTCTCCTGCTCTCTTTTAACGTGTCAGAGTATGAGTAGGCCAGCATTGGTGAGGCTGCACTTGGAGTGCTGGGACCCCTAGAACTTGGGTGCATTGGAAAGGGCCCAGTGGAAGGCCACCAAGGTGGTCAATGGACAACGGACAACACATCTCTGCTGTGAGGAGAGGCTGAGAGAGCTGGGGCCGCTCCACCTGGAGCAGAGGAGGCTCAGGATCCCATCCATGGCCATAAACTCCTGTAGGAGGGGCAGAGAGGCAGAGCCCAGCAGCAGGGCAGGGGGCACTGGGCACTAATGGGAGCCCAGGAGGGTCCCTGTGTCCATCAGGAGCACTGCTGTGCTGTGCAGGTGATGGAGCACTGCGCAGGAACCAGACAGGCTGTGGGGCTCCCACCTCAGAGATCTTCAAACCCACCTGGATGTGGGGCTGTGCACCATCTCTGGGAGTCCGTGCTGGACTGGGCTCTGAGCACCTAATGGAGGTGTAGGTGTGCCTGTCGATTGCAGGGAGTTGGACAAGATGGGCTTTAAAGGCTCCCTCCAGCTGAAACAATTCTGATTCTGTGATCCTGTCCTGTTGGGCACACCCTACAGGCAAACCCCGTGTGCAGACAGTGGGACAAATGGCACGTGCAAAGGAGACGAATTCCCAAAGTTCAAGTCCTCAGTCCAACACTTCGGCCCTGGGTGGCAGCACCCAGCCTGGCTGTCACCCTAAAGCACATCGATCTGCCCCCCGAGGAGCTCCCTGCACTGCTGTGCCCTGCAGGGCTCACAGAGGATGGGCTGATGCAGCCAGAGGGCAGCAATGCAGTCTGCTGCTACAGGTCTCTGCCGCAGCTCTCACTGATCCTGAAGCTCTTTCTGTGTCAGTCACACAGCAGCTTGGCTCCCCAGTGAGGGCATGCTGTGGGGCTGAGCTCTGCGTGGACAAGTCCTCTGCCCCAGTGGAGCTGGAGGAGCTGCTTAGAAAACAGGAAACCATCTGACCAGGAAAAAGCAGCGAGATGCTCCCTTACTCCGCAGTGTTTGTTGTTTTAGGCTCTCCCAGCCAAGCAGACCTGCTGATCACCCTGACTCTTGGAGCAGCCCTGGACCCGCGGCCGCAACGCCCATGGGACAGGCAGGGCAGCGTGGCTTCGCGGCCCAGATGCCAAACCCCCTGCTCATGTGAGCCACCCTGTCACCGACATCCAGGCCGCTGCCCTCCCTCCCCTCCAGCAGCACAGCAGCTCTGTGTGCCCCATGCACAGAGGCAAACTGAGGCAGGGCAGCTCAGCTCAGCAGTGAGAATAGCTCTTGCCAGAGCTTTGTACAGGGCGCAGCTTTCCATCATGGCATCTGGAATATCTCCAAGTCCCATGGACCCTCCTTGCCCTACACCTGTCTGAGACTCATAGAATGGCTGAGTCGAAGGGACCTTTAACGGTCATCACGTCCAACTCCCTGCGATGAACTGAGACACCCACAGCTTCCGATGGTTGATCAGACCCAGGGTCACCTCCATGAACACGTCCCTGGGCCACCAAATCAGAGCTCCGCGTTGCTCTGCAGGGCCCCATGGATGGGGATGCTCAACTCCCATCAGCCTGAGTTGAGCAGCGCAGACTGAAGGAACAGGGACTACACAGGGCTCCGGGAGGAGGCAGCCAGCAGGCGATGGTGGTTCTGCATCCCTCTGCCAACACTTCACCCCTGCTCCAGAATTGCAGCACACACAGGGGTGAAGCAGAGCTGCCAGAAAACCCTTCAGCAATTGCCAGCACCGTGTCCAAGAAATGACCCAAAAAGCAGCTTCTGGGTAGGAGAGATCAGAGTGCCTCTGCCCGTGGGGTGGCGCTGCGTTGGATGGGGCGAGGTGGGGGGCAGTGCAGTGCGGTGGTGGTGCTGCCACTGCTGCCAGAGAGAGGAGGGAAAGCAGCCAGGGAACAAGATGGGACATTGCCCTGCCTTCGTCCTGAGCTGCTCCTGCCTGTGGGCATGGAGGATGGGGAGGGCTCGTGTTTACTTCTGCAAGAAGAAAAAATAAAAGAGAGGCCTTTCTCCCAAAACCAAACCCTTTTGTGTGCAAATACAGCCGTCCTTCAGGTTTGTTCATACACAGGAAACTTGGAACCAAAGGCTGGGGCTGGTTTCATTTTGAGGTGAGCTTTTCAGTTCATGGTGGTGTTTGGAAGCCAAGCTGCCTTCCAAATTTGGAGTCTGTGTTTTTTGCAAGCTGCAGCAGCGTCCAAGGCTCCCTCACATCCCTCCCATGCGGGTGGGCTGCTCTGGATAGAGCCGGTGCTGCTGGTCCTCTCCTTTTTCTCTGCAGAGATCTTGACAAGCTGGGGAAGAAACTCACTGCTGGAAGAAACTCACTGCTCCTGCGTGGGGCTGAGCCAGGTGGACTTGCCGGTGAAGAGCCCTGAGATACAAACTGCAGGTGGTGCATTCGGCTGTGGCCACAGGGACAGCATCCTCGTGTTCAGGGCTCTCACGTCTCCTCCTGCTGCAGCCATTGAGCTTACAGAGGGGTCTGTGGAGTTGCTCCTGTGGGCATGGCTTTCCTCCAAACCACTGCCAGGAGCCCAGAGCCCATGGTGAGGATGTGGCATTGCCCTTTGGTGAGCTCTGGGACATCCCTAGCCAACATTCTGACCCTCCTCCTCCCACATCTCCTCGAAGCAGGGCAATGAGCCAGTGAGGGGCTCTCTGGGCTCTGATGGCACTCAGGGCAGCGAACTGAAGTTCATCACAGCCCACATCGTCCCCAGGGATGGAGCATGTTTGGATGCCTGTGCTGGCTCCGCTGTGGCCTTAGAGCCCTCCCTGCTCCTCTGCAATGGCAACGAAACGGGATGCTCTCTGTCTCCAAAGGCCCCATCACAGCATCCCCCCACCACCCGTGGTGCTCATGGTGCAGGGGGCTGTGAGCCATGCCCAGCCCCCCTACGTGCAGCCCTGCCCTCCGCGGTGCAGACCCCTGAGCCGTGGGTCTGCCATAGAAAATCCCCACCACGCCGATCCCATTCCCGTGGCATCCCGCGGCCGCGGGGCGAGCACAGGCAGCCCTTCCCATGGACCAGCCCAGACTTGAGCGTCAGAGCTGCGCACACGCGGGAGCAAACAGCAAAGCGAGTGGGAGCGCGCCAAGGCAGCGCCGCGCGCGGGGACGGGACGAGGAGCACGGCGGGGACATCCACCAACACAGGTACCGGGGCCACTCCTCTCCCGTCCCCTTTCCCAAATGAAGCCGGGATGCGTGCGGGGGGAATGGAGCGAGAATGCTCCCACACTGAATGGCACGGCGTGGGCAAACTCTTGCGCTGGGGTAGGCTGCAGTGGATGGGGCAGCTCCTGCATGCGTGCCACTGATGTTACGTGAGGGGAGTGTGTGCCTTGAGTTCCCTGCCTGCGGAGCACAGGGCTCTGGGAGCTGCTCACAGCATTGCCAGAAGTGCATTCCTGGATCTGTGGGTGCAGGGGTCCTGGCAGCACAGGGTGCCTTCAGCGTCAGCCTGTGCACCGTGCACTGCCCTCCAGCACTGCGTCCCAGGGTGGGAGCAGAGCCCCGTGGGGTTACTGGTGATGGTTCGAGGGGTTTTAGAGGCGCTGATGCAAGCTGCTCCGAGCCCTCCTTGTGCGGTATCTCTTGCCTCAGCCAGGGGAAGGGGACTGAGTCTGATCAGCCTCAGCAGAGTCACCCACACCCCAGGAGGGCAAAGCAGGTCTGCCCGGCTCTGCAGGCTTGCTGGGTGTGCTCTGAGTCACCCACAGCCCTGCTCTTCCCAGCTAGCTTGATGTTCACAGGCATCCCAGCTGCTGCTGCCAGGTCATTTCTGTCACCGGCAGCAGTCAAGGGGTGCAGAGCATCGCCTTCTGTGGGACTTGCTTCCATCGCCCTCAGCTTCCTGGTGTCCTCATGCCTGGCTCTGAGCACAGCTCTGCCCTGCATGTCCCCTCCACAAAATGGGAAGAGTTCCAATGCTAGAAGGTGTGGGGCAGGAGGCAGAGCTCAGCATGGAAATCACCAAACACCTGCGAGGGTTTGGAGTGAGAGCATCATGGTGCTGCGCAGCTCAGGGTCCCGGCCCTTCAGCGTGTGAACCTCACAGAGAGAGAGATCCCAGCAGCACCTGCATCCCCTGCAGGGATGCACCCTGCTCCCCTTGTTCCTCCCTTGCAGCACTAGGCAGTGCTCAGTGCTTGGAGTTGGCAGTGGGAAGAAATCATGGCCTGGGGCAGCCCCCAGTGCTCACAGGCATGAGGAGAGACTGTGACTGGAGGGACTGGGAGCTGAGGGATGCTGCTGTGGGCTGGAGGCAGGACAGGAGTCCCAAAGCTGCTCCCAGTCTGGTTGCCGTGGCACCGGTGTCTGTACCATGGGGTGATGCAGAGTGCAGGCTGGCTGCAAGGCGTCCTGTCCTGCCCAGGGAGAGACAGCATTGCTCTCAGTGCCCACAGCACTGCAGAGTTCTGTGATAGCTTTGCTCGAGGTGCAGGGCCAGGCCACAGCTGTGTCCGCTGTACTGTGACCTCTCCAGGTGACAGGCTGTGCCCCTTGGAGTGGTGTGGCAGCACCCCTGCCCACATGCTGTCCCCTGGCAATGACCCTCCAATGCCCAGAATTGGGGACTTTGTCACCTTGCGGACCCTGTGACACCAGGAATAGTCTGGTGCGTCAGACTCATGCCTCGCTGCACACCTTACCCTCATCCTCCCTCCTGCTGCAGCTTAACATCAGGTTTCCTTGCTCCCCGAGGCACAGGGACCATGCAGGGACGAGCCCTGTGCCACCAGCACCGTTCCCGAGCGCAAAGGGCACAGAATGCAAAGGGCTCCGGCATTCCAGCACTGGCTGCCTGCTGGGCGTCCCCCTCCCCCTGCGCCTCGCGGCAGCCTTTGCTGCTTCACGGAAAATGTGATGACTCGGCAGCCCCCGAGTTTCCAGGCCCGCTTCCAGCCGCTGGGTGGAGAAACCTTCTGCAGTTGTTTTTGGGTCTGGAACAGCTAAAGGCTTCGCCGTCGGGGGGGACCGCACGGGGGCTCTGGCATCCCCAGCTGACGGCGTCTCCCTCTGCGTCCCCGCTGCGGTGGCACAGTGGCATGGGGCGACCACACAGAAGGCAGGGCTGGCACATAATGAGCAGCTTATCCACCGGCATGGGAGGCTGCCGAGCCCCGCGGCGCCGGGAATAGGGCCTGGGTTTGGCTCCCGGCGGCGCTCTGGGCTGGTTTGCACCGCAGGCACAGCCTTAGGATGAAGTTGGTGGGGGTGGCAGGGATGCGTCCCCAAGGCCAGCAGGGTGCCGGCTCTGCTCACCCAGTGCATGGAGGGTGCCGGCAGGCAGGAAGGGGCTTCACCCCAGCAATGGCAGCATAGAGGAGCAGCCCTCAAGTCTGTGCCAGGGGTGTGAGAAACGAGGATGAGAGGCTGGATGGGCAGAGAGTACAGGCAGGTCCAGCCGAGCTCCCAGGGCAAGCTCAGAGCTGGCAGTTCCTTGGACTTCCAGGGACAGGGGTTGTTTTCTGGCTGGCCCAGAGCTCTCTGGTGTGCTTGGAAGCTAAACGAGCCCCACCTTGAGTCTGCAGACCAGGAAAATCTCCTGTCTGTGCCATTGCTGGTGACACTGCCTCCTGTCACCTGCACTGTGGGATGCAAGATCTCTTCCCAGGGTCCTCCATCCCCTCCCCTCTGGATCAGAGCTCCCATCCGGCTGAGCTCTCCATCTAAACCCCCTTCACCAGCTGCCTGCTCCTCCACTTCATCCCTGCCCTCCCTGCAGCCCCTGCCTCCCTCCAGGGTCACCCTGAGGAAGCAGCCCTGTGTCCCCAGCCATAATGTGGAGTCACTCCTCTGTGAGGCCCAGTGTCAGGGTGTGTGGGAAGACAGAATCAGCCAAAGCCTCTTTGCAAATGCACCTGGTCCAGCTATAGCCTCCAGGCTCCCGCCCTGGGCCCCCGGGTAATCCTGGCCATGCCTGGCTGCAGTGGGGAGCTCCAACCTCCTCCCAGCTGGCTGCAGCCGCCCAGCGCTGGAAAGAGGCCTTGCAAACAGCCCCCTGCCCACTGTCAGCACCATACTTCCATCTGCCCCAGTTTGTGGATGCGGATTCCCACCGCCTGCAAGTGGCTGGGAAACACAATGGCAGCACATGTGGGCATCTGCCCTGCCCTCAGCTACTGTCAGATGCAGGAGTGCTGACCAGCTCCTGGTCACTGCTAGTTTCAGCAGCAGGATGGTATCCCCAGCTGTGCTGACCAGTGTCAGCAGTGTGACTTGATGGGTCATATCCATTTCCCATGGTGCTGACGTACCTCCATCCCAAATGTCTACTGGGGGTCCCTAAGAGCTTTTGTCCACTTGAGCAGATGCACCACTTGCATTTTTGGCCTCTCCTGAGCTGTCCATATTAAGCTTGTCCATGCTAAAGCAAGAGGATTCTTGGCACCCTTTCCATCCTCCATGTAAGGAGAAAGGGACCCCCTTTATCATTTTCCTGGGCAGCCCCGACGGCTCTCAGCAGTGCGGGACCTCTGGGAACATCTACCTGCTCTGCTCCCAGCTACTGACAGCTTTCCCACATCTTTGCCCAAGCACTGGGGAAGGATCTTGCTCTCACAGGCTCCACCTGACAAAACTCCAACTCTCTGGGGAGGGAGTCTTCTGTCCTGGGGCCAGCTAGGGGACGTGTTCCATGGGGTCACATCCTGACAGCTCGGGCAGCTGACAGCAAAAGGCACAGCCTGAATAGCTGCTGTCAGTGACCACGCTGGCTACTGGGACAGACTCCCACGGCCACACAGGCTGCGCTGCCTTCCGGGATGGCTGCTCTGCTGAGATTCTTCCAGCGCTGTCCCAGATCTCCGGCGCTGATGTGGAGCCAATGGCATCTCTGCTCTGAATCAGAGCTGGCACGCAGCCGCGCGTTGCACAGACAGCCCCGCATGGCACAAAGCACAGCCGAGCACACGGCCGGGGCACAGCGCTGCCAAGGGCAGATCCGACAGCCGTGAGCACGCGGGGCGCAGCTCGGACCCTCAGACAGGCCGAGTGTGCTGCAGGCATCTTCACGCCCATGCGATGCAGCACACAAAGCTCTCAGTGTGTGCAACCCCCAGATCTGATCTCCGTGCATCACATGGAGCCACATGTCCCCCGCGCAGCACAACCAAAGCTTCCCTCCTCCATCTGCACCCTGCACAGAAATCCGTGCACACGCGGCAAAAGGCTGCACAGAGCGCACGGCCCCACGCAGCCACGCGTGTGCCAACACCCCCAGCACCGGGGCTGCGCTCCCTCCCCTCGCTGGGGGCCGGTTCGGGCACTCCCTCCCAGCTCGGAGCCGCCATCCGTGCCGTCCTGTCTCCTCCCCTCTCCGCACAAATCCCACAACTCTGCAGCACTCCTTCTGATGGCCAACCCGTGCTGCAGCCGCGCGGAGCCCCCCCCGGCAGTCCCCAAGCGAGCCGCTCCCTGCCCGCAGCGCACGGGGACAGCTGCAGCGCCACCGCAGAGGGACGCGGAGCCACGGGAACAATAGCAAATGCGCGCAGCGAGGGGCGCACGGCCGCGTTGGACTTCTCCCAGCCCAGGGACAGCTGGCACGGTTGACGGGCGGCGCGCTGGCATGCATCGCTCGTCCCCACTGATGTCACCCCGTCGCTTGGGGAGCGTGCGGGGATGCGTGCTGCGCTGGGATACGGGGCTGCGTGGGGACAGGCGCTGCTGAGGAGCCCCCACCCCAACGTGTCACCCCTCTGATCCGCAGCCCCGCTCCCCATGAGGCCACCGCTTCTGCCGCTGCTCGTCCTGTGGGTGCCGCGGCTCCTGGGGACCCTGGCGGAGGTAAGCCCCCATCCCTCGGACCCCCCCATCTGTCCGTGTCTGGCTCGGAGCGTGCTGGCGATGGGGTCTCGCATAGTCCTACCCCGCTGAGGAATGACGGCATCGTTCTGGGCTGCCTCTCCAGCCGTGCAGCTGCACCGAATTAGCGGCGTTAGCAATTACGAGCTGCCGCTTTGCTCTGCTCGCCCCCCCCTCGCCGTTGCCACCGTCTCCCGGTGTTTCTGCTGCCGTTGCTGCCAGGCTCCCCCCGGGGGTCCCGAGCCCCTCCGTTCCCCTCTGTGCACACAGTCCCCAAAACCACCGCACTTGGGTTGGGAGGAAGCCAGAAATGAATCATCCCGCAGAGCAAAGGGGAAAATAACTAATGATTACTTCTCTTGTTGCGGGACAGGGAGTAGGCAGAGGTTTCCTTTAATGTGGGGGAACTGTCCCCAACCTAAAGCAGGACACACCCTGCTCGCCAGCAGGCTGTGGGGGGATGGGTGTCCTGCCGACAGCACCCTACAGTGCTCATGTCCTCACTCTGCAGCCAGGCTGAGCTCTGGGGTACCTCTGACCCCGCATTGTTATGGGGACGGGGCAGTGAGATTGCTTGCCCAGAGCTCCCTCCCTGCTCAAATCCTCCCCCTGTGCCCTGGCCGTGCTGGTGGGATGCCCTCACCCTGTGAGCACAGCTCCGTGTGGGTCAGCGGGCCCAGGAGCTGCGCTAAGGGTTGGGGCAGCTCCCATGTCCTGCCTGCTCAGTCTGTCCCCTGCCTTGGCCAGGGGTGCTGGTGCTCTCCCAGGCCATGACAGCCCTCAGGAGTCGCAGCCCCCCGCACCCCCAGCTCTGAGCACCTCACCTTGTCCACATCTCAGCCGATGTTCTCTGTCCCATAGGGAGAGGGCTGCAATGGGACAACGCAGGCAGGGCTGGAGGCACGGGATGCACCTGGTGACAGAGGTGAGACCTGCAGCTGCCGGGTGATCTGCAGCAGCAGTGGGCTGTGGGGGTACCTGGATGTGGATGCGGTCGGCAGAGTTTGTCTGTGGGGTGTGAGCGGTGCTGTGACCTTGTGGGCTGCAGGATGTGCCCTGCTGGTTTGGGGAGCTGGGGCATTTGTGAAGCAGCCCATTGCTAAGTGAGGGACAAAGGCAATTCAGGCGTTGGAAACCTGAGACAAGCAAATAAACATGGGTGGAGATCTCATACCTCAGTGATGTGAGAGAGATCCCACAGTGAAAAACCACTGCTGCATGAACTCTGTGCAGGGTGCAGCCCCTCTGGCTGTCCTCAAGAGGAGCTCAGCCATGCTCTCAGCTCCGCAGGCTGCCGGCACCCCGGCGTGCTGCCCAGTTTTCCCAACTACTGCCTCTAAATGACAGCATTGCATGAAGTGGAAATTGCACGTTGTTCTGAGAGTTCTGTGCCTCTCCGGCTTTGTAGGGAGGGCACGCGCTGCACCTGAGCAGTCCCAAAGGTGCCCCTATCCCCAGGGCTCACCCCACACTGCTCTTAGCTGTGTAAAGGCAGCCCCAGGCGGCTCTCTGGGGCAATAGCTGTGCTTGGTTAAAGCTTTCTTGCCCTGCCAGGCCCCAGGTAAACCTGTTCCAACATGTTGCACATTGCACATTTTAAGCGCTAATGATTACACAAGTGTCTTATTAGCACTAGAGCTGCTTAGAAGCTGCAGCGCTGGGGACAGCAGCAGAGATGGAGCACGGAGGGGTCCCGCTGCAGCTTGGCACTGGTGCCCAGGCTCAGCGCTGAGCAGCTCCAAGGGCAGGGATCTGATGGCAGCTTTGGCCACCGACCCACCCCTTAGACAAAGCCCCATGGGCCACTTCCTCGTCCCCCCACACTGCAGACGCGGGGATGTGTGGGCAAAGCAGGTGATGGCCTGAAGCCTTTTGCGTCTTTATGCAGTGCAACAGATGCTCAGGGGCACCTCTTTCACATCCTTGATGTTTTCAATTCCTTTTTGCTCCTGCAGGGCTGATCCTGAATGTCAGTGCAAGTGACCAGGGCCGGTCAGGTTCGCTCCTGCTCTCCTGGGATGAGCCAGAGGGGGGTGCTGAGGGCTTTTCGCTCGCCCTCTCCCCGCTGGGGTCGGGCACACTGCTGCAGAATGGATCTGTGGGACCCAACGTCACCAACTTCTGGTTCCACGGGCTGACCCCTGGCACATACTATGAGATTGAGGTGACAGCCGCGCTGCGCTGCATGGACACTGCCAGGCAGACAGTCACAGCACAGACAAGTAAGGGCTTCCTCTGGGACTGCAGGTCTGAGAGCTGCTCCGCGATTTTGGGACATCTCTGCCAGTCGCTGTCAGACCCAGCCTTGCTCCCTGCACCCCCCTGGTTCATGCGAGGGTTGGGGAAGGAGCAGAGCTGGGGAGCCAGCATCCCTCTGGAAGGCAAAGTGGTGCAGGTGAAGGCAGAAAAACTGGGACAGGAGAGCAGAACTGGAGGGAAGGGCATGGCCAGGAGAAGGGATGGGGTCGGATAGCCGTGTGTCCCGGGCCAAGCTTCCCTGCCCTGTTCAGTCACTGTGCAGAATGACACAAAGGGACAGAGCGGGGATGGGGCAGCTCACACTGCCGGTGGGAGGGCGGGGGGCTGGCAGGGAGCGGACGGGGCTGTGCGCGGTGGATTGGGCCATCTGGTGGGACATCACCCGCGGGAAGCCCCATCCCACCCCTCCTGAGCCACACGACAACCTGCCGGCCCCATCGCGCTGTACCTCACGTAGGTCCTTCACCCGTCCGCAACCTGAGCCTGAGCAGCGGCGGCAGCCCGGCCTCGCTGCAGGCCTCCTGGGCAGCTGGCAGCGGGCAGCGGGACGGTTACCAGCTCAGCCTGTACCACAGCGACTCACAGACGCTGGTGAGAAATGCGACCGTCCCACCCAACGCCACCGCCTTCCTGTTTGATGGGTTGGCTGCTGGCAGTGAGTACGCCCTGAAGGTCAGCACGCTGGCTGGGGCTGGGCAGGCGAGCACCAGCACCCACCAGTGGACAGGTAGGGATGGATGGATGCACGTGTCCCAGGGGGAAGGCTGGGCGGGATGAAGGGTTTGGGGAGGAAGGGTTGAAACACGTGGGTTGGTGGAGAAGGGGACGAGGACCTCGGTTCAGAATGGGCAGTTTGTGGAGGATGGGGAAGAGCTGGGAGCTCATCGTAGAGTCGTGGAATCACTAAGGTTGGGAAGGACCGGTAAGGTCACCGAGTCCAACTGCTGACCCGTCACCACCATGCTGTGAGCTGAGGGATGTGGAAAGGACCACCACACATGGTGTGTCACCCATGGGGACAGCCCTACACACCTGTCCTGCCCTGTGGGCCCCATTGCCCGGTGGGGCTTCTCTGCTCTGTAGCAGAGGAGGGCAGCCTTAGCAAAGAGCCTCAATTGATGGGAGCTGCACAAATATTGCATTCCACAGCCTGGAAAAATATGGAGGGACCTCACAAGGCCCTCAGCTCACCTGGGCAGGGACATGGGGAATTTGCAGCCCCTGTGACAGTGCCAGGGGCAGAGAAGGAGACCCTGGGGAGGGAGGAGGGTGATGGCAGCCCCCCGCACGGCTGTGCACTGCCCAATCTCACTGTTTCCCCCCAGCACCCTCCATCCCCACCCAGCTGAGGCTCAGCCCCAGCTCCAGCACCAGCCTCTCAGCCACCTGGGTGGGCGCAGGGGGGGCTGCCTGGCTGCACCTCGTGCTCCGCAACCTCCACACCCAGACGGTGACCAAGACCCTGTCAGCCAAGAGAGGCCTCACCAGCTACAGCTTCCAGCATCTCCAGCCTGGCACCCAGTACTGGCTGGGGCTGAGCGCCGTGGCTGGGCCCTACACCGTGGAGGGGCCCAATGCCACAGCATGGACATGTGAGTAATGGAATGGGGGCTGGGGGCACCTCGGTTGCTGTGACTTTCTCTGATCCAGCCTCTGAGTGTGAATGTGAATGTGCCAGCACCTGGGTGCCGAGGGTAGAAAGCCACACCAGGACCCAGCTCTGGGGAGCCACGATGGTAGATGAGGGGACAGGCAGCCTGTGGTCCCCGTTGGTTGCTGTCAGAATAGTATTGTAGAACCATAGCAGCTTAGGTTGGAAGGGACCATTCCCTGCCATCACAGTGGCTGTAGTGCTGGGAGCAGCTCTAGCCTCAGACTTGCTCTCTCAGACCAGGAAACCACGAGGAAAATGCAGAGCGCAGTCCAAGTCGTGGACAAGAGCAATGCTCTCCAGCCCTTCCTTGCTCTGCCTGCCAGTCTGGGCAGCTGCAGCCTGCTGACTGTGCAGCTCGGATTTTGGAACAGCTCCACACCCCCAGCTGCTTTGGTTCTGCTGTGGAGCCTGACTCAGTCCCTGCAGTTGTCTGACTGACCCGACTGCACAGCGCCCAGAGCCAGAGACACAGCCCAGCCAGGAGCTCCGTCCAGGCTGGATCCTGGGAATATCAGCGAGGTCGTAACAGGACACCCGTGGAGATGAGGGGCCCTGTAGGAATTTCCCAGCAGGGCTGAGTAGGAATGGTTGTGCTGGGGACTGGAAACAGCACGCTCCAAAAGGATGCTGAAGGCTGGATGCGGATAAGGCAGCAGGAGTGAGGCTGGGGGTGTGTGAGGCAATTGTGGGGTCTCACACGACTGTCTGTCCCCTCTGACCAAGCAGGTATTGCTGCTGTACCTTGGCAGCCCTGAGTTACAGCACACAGCAGGCCTTAGGCTGGGAGTCTACACACCCCATCACCCTGACCCCCTCCCGTTCCCCTCCAGACCCCCTGAGCCCCTCCAACGTGACGCTGAGCGGTGCGGAGGAGCAGAGCTCCCTGCAGGCTCACTGGAGCACCCCGGCTGGACAGAGGGACTTCTACCTGGTGACACTGCGGGAGGAGGAGGTCGGTGCTCCCACCAGGAACATCTCCGTCGGGGGAGACAACGGCCACGTCACCTTCCATGGGCTGAGCCCCGGCAAGCAGTACTCTGTGCAGGTGACGGCGGTGGCTGGGCCTTACCGAGCTTCTGCCCGCAGCGCGGCAGCCTGGACACGTAAGCAGAAAGCTGAAGCGTGTCTTGTTGGGCCGTTCGGGTGCCTTGCAGAGAGGCTGAGCTCCTGCAGATATGTCTGTGGGAGCAGAGATGGGGCTGTGTGATACAGCTGCACCTGGCCCTAGAAGCAGCTAAAGTCTGCTGCACTGCTCTTCCTCACGAGAAGGGATTTGAAGATCCGTGGCAAAGCTGTGCCAGGTTGTGGCAGGCACCAGCCAAGCCTGAAAGCTATGCGCTCACCTCTCTCTACTCCCAGCAGCTGCTCTGGGGGCATGTATCTCCACCAGCCCCTTTAAAGCAGCATCTTCCTTGTACCTGGCCCCTCCTGGGTGACTTGGAGCCATGGCCAGTGCCCAGGCAGATGCCCCAGAGCTGCCGCTCCTGGAAGAAGGACTGGAGCCCGGAACAGTGAGCGGTGCACTCGCCCAGTCCTGAGGCTGAGAGCAGCAGTCTCCCTGCAGCCCCGCCTGCCTGTATTTGATGGGAGAAGTGCTGCCTGATGACATGAATCTGTCCTTGTGCATGACCCTGCCCTTGTCCCTTGCAGAGCCGCTCCCACCGTCTGCTTTGAGCCTCTCCAGCCACGGCAGCCCCTCCAGCCTACGAGCCAGCTGGGAAGAGGCCATGGGAGAGGGCTACATGTTGGCCCTCAGCCCCACAGAGAGCCCCGTGAAGAACAGCTCTCTGCTCAGAGGTGCCACCAACGTCACCTATGAGGGCCTTCGCCCTGGGACCCTCTACACCTTTGAGGTCAGCACCGTGGCTGGTCCCTACACCTCCACACCCCGGCGCATCACCAACTGGACATGTGAGTCCCTCCGCCCTTGCTGCAGCCAGCCCTGGGGGTCCCACTGCATCCTGCCTGTTTCCCACGTGTTGTGCCTCAGGGCATGGCATAGCAGAGATTGTTTGCAGCCTCACCCAGTAAAATGGCAAAAGGCTCAGGAAGAAGGCAGAGGTGTTGCTGGATGTGTCTGACCCTCATCTGTGCCCCCGCCACCCAGCATGAGGGTCAGCAGAGCCCAGTGCCCTTCTCCCCCTTTTGGCTCCATTTTGGTGGCACTGCTTGGGCTGGATATGCCCTGAAACAGCTTTCCTCACCAAACACCTTCTCCTGTCTGGGCTCTGTGCTGGACCAGTCTCTGGGCCAAGCTGGTCTGTAGATGTCAGCGGGGATGGCACGCTGACCCACCCTGGTGTGGGCGTTCCTAGGAAAGGGGCTCCATCTCAGCATGTTTGGGGCTGCACCTTTGCAGGTGACCCCAGCTCAGTGGCTCTACACCTTTTCTCGTAGATCCTTTGCCCTTGGAGCAGCTGACGCTCAGCAATCAGGGCTGCAGCACTTCTCTGCAAGCAGCCTGGAGAGCAGCGCCCGCAGGCAGCACTGGCTACACAGGCACCCTGTGGGAGAGCAGATCTCAGGAGCGGGTCAGAAACGTGTCTGTGGGGAACAACTGGACAAATGTCACCTTTGAGGACCTGGTCCCTGGGCGACAGTACACACTGGAGATGGCTGCTATGGCTGGGCCTTACAGATCCAGCGTGCGGTCAGCCACAGACTGGACATGTGAGTGTGCAATGCCTGCCCCAACACTATTGCAGATAGCAACCACAGCCTGGCCAGAGAGGGCAGGGAGTGGAGCATATATGGGGGGATGGACAGACAGACAAAGGAAGAGCAGGACAGTCAGAGCCACTTCCAGCCGTGTTGGAAGCAAAAGAGTCCTCAGTGCAGAATGGAATGTGTTACTAATGGGTACCCAGCACACCAAGTGGGGTCCTGCTCCTATGTTGCAGAGCAGACATTCATGCTGTGTGGGGTTTAATTTCCCAGTGCTGATGACCTGACTGGGGGCAAGCAGCTGAGGGTGCCCATGATGAGTACACAGCAGTGTAGGACCCTCTTTGCAGCCAGCTGCCCTGCACCCACCTCCCCTTGATGCTGTTGGGCTGCAACTCATCCTGCGTGCCGCATCCCCACCACAGCCCCCACCCCACTGCCTCCCCTCACTTCTTGCACCCCCCAGACCCGCTGGCTCCATCCGGCGTCACCCTGACCAACACCCGGCGCCCGCTGGGACTCTCAGCCTTCTGGGACAAGGCTGCAGGCGACGTGGACCAGTTCCACCTCCAGCTCTACAGCAAGAGCCATCCAGCGCAGAGGAACATCTCCGTGGGGCCAAACATCCACAACTTCACCTTCCTGGGGCTGTCCCCTGGCGTGCAGTACTTCCTGAAGGTGTCCGTCCTCGCTGGCCCCTACCGATCCTCGTCGCACTTTGCCACCGAGTGGACATGTGAGTGAGGGCTGGCACTGCCTGCAGGACCCGCAGTGACACTGATGTGCCCGGGCCATTCTGTGGAGCGAGAGCTGCACTCTGCATGCTGATGGCAATGGGAACCATGAGTTCGGTGCTGTATGATGCCTTCTGGGCCCTCCAAGAGCAGCCCTATTGAGCTGCCTAGGGCATGCATTGTCTCCAGGCTGGCTGCAGACCAGCAGAGGGGGATGCAGGATGTGCACAGAGTGCCGTTGGACTTGCTGCTGCTGGGTCACCTGCTCTTAGGTGGCTCTGCTTAGACCAGGTGACCTCCAGAGGTCCCTTCTCACCTCAGCCATTTGGTGATGCTGTGTGAGCAGTTCTGGGGAGCAGAGGGCTCTGTTCTGTGCCCACCTGCACACCGTGCGCAGTGGTCACCACTTCTCCCTCAGTGCGATGCAGAGGCGTGGGCTGGCTCCTGTCCTCTCCAGCTGCTTTTCCTTGCCATCTCACGGATCTCTGTGCTGTGTTTCCTCCTAGATCCGCTGTCTCTGGCTAACGTGAGCGTGCAGCCTGGCCGCAGACCACAGGAGCTGCACGTGAGCTGGGTGGAGTCAGGCGGTGGCAGAGAGCATTTGGTGCAGCTCTCGGTGGCAGAGTCCCTGTCCATCATCAGGAATGTGTCTGTGCCCCGTGGTGTCACCCACCTGGACCTGGAGGGGCTGGTGCCAGGCTCCCGGTACCGAGTAGAGATCATTTCTCAGGCTGGGCCTCATCGTATCTCCTCTCAGACTGCCATCGGCTACACAGGTAGGAAGGCAGCCCCTCCGCCCATGTCCCACGTCAGGCTCGCAGTCCTGCGGCTCCCAGCTCCATTCCCAAGCTGGAATCAGCCCTGGGTGTCCCAGTCCTGCCCCTGTAACTCCATTTCTCTCTCACAGTCCCGCTACCTCCACTCTCCCTGTCCGCCAGCCCTATGGGCGCTTCCTGGGCTCTGGCTGTGCACTGGGAGACCCCTCCAGGGCAGAGGGACGGATACCTGCTCAGCGTGCTGGAGGAAGGCTCCTCCTCACCAGCAAGGAACCTGGAACTGGGGAAGGACAGCACCAACATCACCCTGACACAGCTGACGCCGGGAGCGTGCTATCTTGTTGGGATCTGGGCAGTAGCCGGAGCCTTCCGCTCCCTCCCCAGGAACACCACTGGCTGCACAGGTGAGATCACAGCACCCTCAGGTGGCTCAGAGCTGCAAGGAGCTCCTTATGGGATGGGGATCTATGTCTGCCACCCAGACCAAAGGGCACCTGGATGTTCTTCTGATGCGCTGCCTCCTGCAGCCTTCCTGCACCAAGTGCAGCAAGGAGAAAACTCCACAGAGTTGGTGGCGTGTTCAGGACTGGATTGTTTTCTCTCTGACTCGTGTGTCTGTCATTCCTTGCAGTTCCTGCTGCTCCAACAAACCTGAGCCTGACCAACCCAGGCAGCTCCTCCGAGCTCCACGCGCGGTGGAACAAACCCCTCGGCAGGAGGGACCACTACCGTGTTGTTCTGCACAGCCTCACCCAGAGCAGAGATCGGGTGCAGACCGTGAGCCAGGATGCCCAGAACATCAGCTGGACTCACCTGGAGGCAGGCAGCAGGTTTGCTGTGCAGGTCATTGCTGTCAAAGGCTCTTTGGAAGCCTCTTCTGCCAACGTCACCCAATGGACATGTGAGTCTGAGGGGCTGTGTTGAGCCTCAGATCCCCCCCGCGTGAGCCCCACAGAGTGCTCACCATCACCTTCCCCATTCCAAATCCTCTCTGTTGTTATATCTCCCCTGCCACGTCCAGCTGCAGGCCCTGGGGATATTATGCCTGGACCACGTGCACTAAGCCTGTGCCTCCCTCCAGGAGGAACTCTGGTGGCCATCTCGTCCCATCCTGGCACGCAGAAGCTGACTCTCTCCCTCTTGCTTTCCAGATCCCTTGGCCCCTGCCAACCTCACCCTGGGCAGCCCCTCAGCCTCAGCACTGCGGGCATCCTGGGCAGCCATGGCACGAGGAGCAGAGAGTTACGTGGCAGAGCTGTATGACGCAGCCTCCAGCCGCCGTGTTGGACACGCGGTGCTGGCTGGGGCTTCCAGGAGTCACATCTTCCACGGCCTGAACCCCGGCACTCGCTACAGCGTGGCAGTGAGAGCTGCAGCTGGGCCCTACCACGCCAGCACCCCCAACCTCACCCACTGCACACGTGAGTACGGTGCTCTTCTTGCAGTCGTGTCCTCCACCATTCCCAGTTTGATCCAGAGGCCATTCTGCCTTCCTCTCCCACCCACATTATTATATTGCCTGGATACAAGAAGAAATTTCTTCTCAGAAAGAGCAGCCAGGCACTGGCACAGCAGCCCGGGGAGGGGGGGGGGTCACCATCCCTGGAGGCGTTCAGAGCTGCGGAGATGCGGCACTGAGGGACGCGGTCAGTGGGCACGGTGTGCGGGTTGGGGTCGGACTGGTGATCTTGGAAGAGTTTTCCAACCTTAAGGATTCTATGATTGTATGGTCTCCCCTCCGTCAGCCCAGGCTTGGCTCCTGCCAGTGACTCCTGTCTCCCCCCCAGGCCCGCTGCCCCCGACTGCCGTGCGCCTGCTGAGCACCGGGCACCCCGACAGGCTGAGCGCGTCCTGGGGGGCTGCAGCCGGGGGGCACGATGGCTACATGCTGACCCTGTACCACACCTTGCTGGGCACCACGGCAGCCACGGCCTCAGCTGGGAGGGACAGCCACAACGTCACCTTCACGGGGCTGGCCCCAGGGTACGAGTACTCCCTGGAGGTCAGTGCCACGGCTGGACCATACCAGACAGCAGCACCCAACGTCAGCGGTTGGACACGTGAGTGCCCAGGGAAATTTCCCCTGCAGAGGGGTGGGAGGTTTGCACCACCCGGAGAGTTTACGGGGGCCCTGGTGCCTTTGGAGGTGTGGATGGGTGCAACATGCGGTGGTTGGTGCACGGGCACACTGCTGATCTTATGGGCATGTGGATGTTCTGCTCTGTAGGACTGCATAAGTATGTGCTGATGACATGCAGGGTTCCCCAGCTGTGCCCACATGGTGATACCCCGCTGCCCAAGCAGCCCCATCTCCCTGCACCTCCACAGATTTGTACACACTTGCTGAACTCCTCTTGCAGATAGAATCCATGTTTCCATAAGCTCTGCAAATCGGTGCAGTAGAAGAGGCTGATCCCTCTTCCTCCTAGGAGAACAAATCTTTGCTCTGGAGGTGGACTGATCAGCCCCTCTGCTCACCCAGAAAGGTTTCAGGGCTGGGCAGGGTTTATATTAGTCCTGTGCCAATTCTGTTGGAGGATGAGTACACACAGCTGTGGCAGATGCTTGGAGGTGGGCACAGAGAGCAGGGTGAGAGTAGGAGCTGGAGGGAACGAGGGCCACAGGTGGGAAGGGGATGGAAACGAAGAGAGCTGGCAGTGTTGCAGAGTGGCACTGCACATCCCAGCCCTCGGGGGTCCTGCTGTGCGGTGTCCTACTAAGCACCTTCTGCCTGATGTCTGGTCCCTAACATCAGGTCTTGTGCCCCCCAGCCCCGCTGCCCCCGACTGCCGTGCGCCTGCTGAGCACCGGGCACCCCGACAGGCTGAGCGCGTCCTGGGGGGCTGCAGCCGGGGGGCACGATGGCTACATGCTGACCCTGTACCACACCTTGCTGGGCACCACGGCAGCCACAGCCTCAGCTGGGAGGGACAGCCACAACGTCACCTTCACGGGGCTGGCCCCAGGAAGCAAGTACTCACTGGAGGTGGCCTCCATAGCTGGGTCCTACCGGACACCTGCGGGGAACGTCAGCAACTGGACATGTGAGTAGCTGGCTTTGGAGTTTGTGCCTTGGCTGAGTGCGGGTCACAGTAAAGGACGTGGCCCCACTGATGCTTATGGCAGCCTCTGAGCCCAAAGCCCAGGGCTCAGCAATGCTGTGGTGCTGAGCACAAGGAAATGCCCCATCTCACGCAGTGCATCCCATCCGATGGCACTGCTGGGATGCCTGAGCCACGTCCTCAGACTTGCATTGACACACGATGCTCATCTTTGTCTCTGCAGATCCCCTGCCACCCCGTAACGTGTACATGACAAACCAAGGGTACCCCAACAGGCTGAGTGCGTCCTGGAGAGCCGAACCGCAGGGACACGATGGTTACAGGCTGCTCCTGTACCACTCGGGGTCGGGTGTGTTGGCAGCCAGCACATCTGTTGGGAAAGGCATCAGCAAGTTCACCTTTTCTGGCCTGGATCCGGGACACAAATACCTGCTGGAAGTGATGTCTGTGGCAGGGCCCTATGCAGCCTCCGCAGGGAACATCAGCGACTGGACGAGTGAGCAGTGGGGGCTGCAGGGCTGCAGGAAGCTCAGCGTGCTGGGGTGGGGGGAAGGGGGCAGGGATGGGGTTGGGAATGTTGCCTGGAAGCTGCAGCAGAGGGATCGTGCTTTGGGGGTCGTGGAGGAGGGCAGGCAATACATTGCCCTTGGGTACCCCTCCACCCCCTGTGCCTTGCTCCCAGGCACTCAGAAAATTCCTGGCATGGGAAATATGGGGAAGTTGGCTTTTTCTTTTTTTTTGTAATTTTCAGGAATGTGGAAATGGCAGATAAGCACAATAAGTCTTTTCATGTGCTTATCCCCACAGTCCCTGCGCTTTGCTTGGGGGATCCAGAGGTCTCTGCTCCCACGCTCAGCCAGCCCTGCAGGGTACTGGGAGTCATGTGCAGAGCCCTTCAGGCAGGTCGTTAACGAAACTTGCTAATTGGCAGGAGGAAGCCATCTGCTCATGTTCATCATCTGCATGTCCTCCCATTGCCATTTAAAGGCCGTTTCTCATAGTGGCAGCCAGCAATGTTATCACTGAGCACACGAAGCTTCCCTGCATAATACCCATCTTCTGCTTACATCTCCGCAGAGCACAAGAGTGCCTGCTGTCCCAGTCACCGCCCCGCTGTGGTTTCCCTTGCAGCCCCCTCAGTTCCCCAAAATGTCTCTGCGGTGGCGGAGGGGAACAGCACAGTGCTCATCTCCTGGGGCAGCACCCCTGGGCAGCAGGACGACTGCCAGCTGTGGCTGCGGGACCCCCGGAACGGCTCAGTGCCACGGCGGCACGCACTCACCAAGGGGCAATTCCAGCACCTCCTGCACGGGCTGACCCCAGGCAGGAACTACTCCGTGTCCCTGAGCTGCATGGCCGGGCCCTATTGGAGCAGCACCAAGCCCTTGGCCGTGGCTGTGGGTGGGTATGCACAGGTTGGGGTCGGGGGTGTGAAACACAGGGGGGGGTGGATCACCCTTTGCGTTCAGCAGCGGGGTGCAGGTTTTCTTGGTGGGCGATAAGGAGACCCCATCAGTAGGGTGAGCCCACCTCTCACATCCCTGTGTGTCTCATTCAAAGATCCAAACCCTGTGGAGGATGTGCAATGCCTACCAGAGTCGAGGAGCCTTTTTGTGAACTGGAGCGGCTCTCCTGGAGACGTGGAGGCTTACGAGGTGGTGACAGAGGGGCTCTCGGACAGCCCCCCCACCCCCAAGCATTCTGTGAGCGTTCTCGTGAGCCAGGCCAGCCTGGAGAGGCTGCAGCCGAACTCCTCCTACCGAATCACTGTGAGCACTGTGGGCATCAATGCCATGAGGAGCCCGGCTGTCACTCTGCTCTGCAACACAACAGCAGAGGGTGAGTCCCCTTCTTCCCCGCGCACCCTGCAGCAGACAGCCAGCATTGCTGATTAGACCCAGGGACTGTCTGTGAGCTCAGTGCAGTCCTGGCAGCGCTCTGGGCAGTGATGCTGGGAGCAGTGCTGTGGGAGCAAGGATGTGCTGACAGGCTGTGCTTGCTGGTTCCTCTTGCAGCTCTTCCCCCGCCCCTGCGAGCAGAAGTCTTCCAGGTAGAGGCCAGCTCCACCGTCATCATTTCATCTGACCTGTTCAGCGAGGAGAACGGCCAAATCGAGTACTATGGAGTCGTTGCTACCACTAATGACTCACGTAAGTGTTCTGAATTGCAGCGGCTCCCCAAAGGGATGTGGGTCCCCACACATCACCTTGTGCATCGCCCTGCAGTGCTGAGGCCCACCCAGGACGTCATGTCCAGCACATGGTATGACCATTACTATGGGACAGAGGACTCCTACCTGGCTGTGCTCATCCCCAACCCCTTCCACCCGAGCTCCACCCAATCCACTGAAACCTGGCGAGTGCCCGTGGGGACAGAGGAGTGCGGCCGGACCCGGGCGATGTGCAATGGGAAGCTGAAAGCCAACGAGCAGTACAGGTGAGAGATGTCAGCCTCTGCCCCCAGGGGCTGCAGGAGGGTCCCGGTGAGGTGGCTGCACGCCCACTCTGCCCTTGTAGCAGACCCCAGGACTCGCTGTGCCATGTGGGCAGGAGGAGGGAATGTTTGGGTCGGTGGGTAAGGGGAGCAGGAGTGAAAGGGGAAGTTGTGAACAAAGCATCATTTCTTCAGTGCTTTGTTAATAGGAGCCAAATCCCCAAGCATCCCTCTGACAAAGGGGACCTCCAGAATCTAGAGGACTGCGGCTCTCCATTCTGAAGGAACTAGCAGCATTCCATTCCTTTGGAAATCCCACCCGCAGGGCAGGATCGTGGAGGCTGGCAGTGCTTCACTGCTCTCCCGAGGCGCTGTGCTGTCATGCCCAGCAGCACAGCTGCACTGCGATGCACTGCCATCCCATGGTCATCAGACACACTGGGGTGTTGCACCCCCAAGCTGGCACAGGAGAGCATCCAGCTGATCCAGGAGCTCTGACGCTGGCTGCCCATGCAGCCCAGCTGTTCCTCATTGCTAACCCTTGCTGCTTAAATCTTGCAGCCTCGAATCCGGATTTCTGCTCCAGTTCTGCTGTGAGTCAGGGATTTGCCTTACAGCGCACTGCCTTACAGTGCCAAACACAGCAGGACGCCCCTCTGCCCTCCCGGTATTGTCCCAGGCTCCAGCCAGAACACTCTCAGTGCTCCCAGCGCTCCCCTGCAGTCTATCATTAGCTTTCTGTGAGGAGGCATTTAAGGCACGGTGTCATTATTCAGCCATGGTTGAATAGCACGCACTTAGAATAGTTTGGTTGCGCAGGGCCTTTTGCACCTCATCACAGCTAGCTTTCATTCTGGCTGCCCTGAAGAACAGATATCCTCAATCAACTACTGTTTTCCTAGTTAATCGTTAGCAGCAGGGTGCAAATCAGATGTCCCTGGCTGCTCATTCCTCCGACAGCCAATGCTTGTTTCCTGTCTCTGAGCTATTTATCAACAAACCCTTATGTCATTCCGTGGCTCCATTTGCTCCCAGCATTGGGTTTGGGGTGCTGCCAGAGGGTGCTCACCCTGCATCCCACAAACTCAGCTGCTAAAACCCAGAGGTGCATTTAGAAATGCTGCGTTGTGCGTAGGACGCCTACCTGAGAAGGAAGCTGGCTCTGCAGGGAGCTGGGAGGGCTCCCTGTTGGAGCAGGAAGGAGGGCAGGTCCCACGGGAACGGGATGCCCCGACATCTTTGGGCACAGGGGAGGGTCTGTGTGGAGCTCAGCCCCCTCTGCCGGGGTGCCCAGTTCTGCTGCCTCGTGGTGCATGGGCGCTGTGCTCTGCTCTGCCGTAGGTTCAGCATCGCTGCCTTCACCAAGTACGACCCTGTCACCCCTGCAGTGTCATTCACCACGTTCTCGGGTAAGATGGGGATGTTATCTCCCAGCTGCTCTCTCATCTTCCCTACCTGGCTACGCAGGTTAGAGATTAATAGCAGTTAGCTAATAGCAAGCCAGAGGGAGCTCATGGGCTGTAGTAAATGTCATAAATGGAGAAAACCAAGTCACATACTGGCTCCTACTTCCGTCCCTTCTTTCTGATTCCAGCTGCTGGAGGTAGCATGGACACAGCTCCGCTCCCAGTGCCAATAATAGCTGGAATCATCGTGGGATTTCTCCTGACACTGGCTGCTATTTTTGCTTTGGTCTACTGGAAGCAGCTCAGAGCGAGGAGGTGAGGACGGGCCATCTCTTACCCAATGGGTCTCAGCTGAAAATCTCAAGCAAGACTCAACCAGGTTGTGGGGAAGAGCAAGGGCATAAAAGGAGCTTTTGGTCAACCAGGGCACCCCCTGGGTCTGGTCCTGTGTGAAGCCACCAGTTGAGCTCAGTGATCCTTATGGGTCCCTTCCGATAAGATTTTCTATGACTGCAAAATCACCATGCGAAGGGCAGCTGCCCATGGTTAATTCAGAGAACTGGGCCATGTGCCTGATGCCCGTGGTGCTCCGTGGGCCAACAAAACACAGCACACTGACAGCATCAGTAACAGCTCCCCCGTTCTGCTTCCAGGACACAGAAGAGCAGCCTGCCCCAGGAAATGGTGACCTACAGCTTGAGGTTGGTGCTGCTCGTTGGGCTCTTCCCTCTCTGCCTGCCTCCGTTGCCCTGTAGCTCAGCACTGGGCTCTGCTGCCCTCACCTCCCAGCATCTGAGGCAACTTTTCTTCCGGACTTCATTTCATGCAGAAATGTCCACCGGCCGATCCCCA
This sequence comes from Centrocercus urophasianus, assembly GCF_019232065.1. Taxonomy (NCBI): domain Eukaryota; kingdom Metazoa; phylum Chordata; class Aves; order Galliformes; family Phasianidae; genus Centrocercus; species Centrocercus urophasianus. The sequence goes on along the minus strand of NW_024885199.1, from coordinate 726,636 downwards.
TACAGAACTTCAAGCAGTACTATGAGATGAAGACAGCAAGTGGTAGCCATGCTTTTTTCCAGGAGTTTGAGGTGAGATGGGACTCCTGCAAAAGATGGGACTTAATTTCCCCCTAAATAGCTCATTCCAATCCATCCTGGGTCAAAGGAAGTTGCCATGGCCCAGTTACTGGGCAGCCACCTATGGCTCAAATCGGTACCAGTGGCAATGCTGGGTGAATGGTGGAGCAGTTCCCTGTGCAGGGGTGAGCCCTGCCCGGCTTGTGAAGCACTAGACTGCCATTGGTGGTGGGCTGGCAGCTCCACGATGCTTGTGCATGGCTTCTCCCTTGTCCCACAGGAGCTGAAGGAGGTTGGGAAGGAGCAGCTGAAGGTGGGGGCTGAGCTCCCAGCCAACGTCTCCAAGAACAGATACCCACACGTGCTGCCCTGTAAGTGCTCCTTGCTCCCACCAGCACCCTCCTGGGCTGTGAGGTGGGCTCACCAGGCAGCCTGGCTCCTCTCCTGGGAGGAGTGGTGTGTGCACACCTTCAGTTTCACACACCCGATCTCTTTCAGACGACCACTCTCGGGTCAGGTTGAGCCAACTGGGGGACGACCTGCACTCAGACTACATCAACGCCAACTTTGTGCCTGTGAGTGCCCGCCCACCTTCCCCACATAGCAACATGGCCAAAGGACCCCGGGATGGAGGCTGAGAGGGCTGTGGGCAGGAGCTGCTGCTGGGACCACAGCTGGCAGCGGCGAGGTGTTGGGGTGCCTTTTAGCAGAGGTTGATAGACTGCTTGATGGCGAGTGCTGTGAACGCAGAGGAGTGAGCGTGAGACCAGCAGGGCCTTCTTCCTTCTTCTTCAGCTCTGTCCTCTTTCCATCCTCTCTCAGCTTGCTGCCCTGTCTCTGTCTGCTCTTTCTCCTTCTGCTCTGTGCAGCTGCATTTGAACACCCCGGAGCTGTGCCCGCATCCCACACCCCGGAGCTGTTCCCAGGTAACAGCGGGGCCCACGGGAACCCACAGGGCATTTGTGTGCCTGAGGGACAGCGCGGCGGAGGCTGGGACCCTGCGTGCTCATCTCACCTCCAGCAATGAGCAAGGAGCTGGAGAGGGACCCGGAGCTGTCTTTCCCTGGTTAGGCCGAATGAGGAACCGCTTGGGGGGAAGTGGGCTGCCATTCCTTATTCCAAAAATGTAGAGCACGTGCTGAGCAGCACTCGCTTCCTGTGAAATCGGCTTCTTGCAAAGTCAGTTGCCCAGGAAACTCTGCCCACATGGGCTGAGGACAAAGGGTACTTCTCCATCCGTAGGGCAGAGCGGGACTGGCTGTCCCAGGGCAGGATTCACCTGCCTCAACCCCTTGCCAACTGCTCCTCTCTGGCTCTTGTTCAGGGCTATACGTCCCCACAGGAGTTCATTGTCACCCAAGGGCCCCTGAAGAAAACCATCGAGGACTTCTGGAGGCTGGTGTGGGAGCAGAACGTCTGCAACATCATCATGCTGACGGTGTGCATGGAGAACGGGCGGGTACGTCTGCGTGCTGGATGTGGACCCACCAGCCCCAGCCCAGCCTCACCCTGAGCGTGAGCTGGGTTTGTGCACGCTGCCCAGGGAGCTGTGAGGTCACCCTGGGTGAGGCAGCCCCACCGTGACCCTGTTCTGCCTGTGTCCCAGGTTCTCTGTGATCACTACTGGCCGTCTGAAGCTGCCCCCATTTCCTACGGGCAGCTCCGGGTTCACCTGCTATCTCAGAGCAGTGCTGAGGAGTGGACCATGCGTGAGTTCAAGCTGTGGCATGTGAGTAAGGATCCAGGGACCCATCAAGAGCTGTGAGTTTGCATGGCATGCAGTGGTTTTTCTCCTTGGTGGTGGTGCAGTCTCCCCTGCCTGCAGCAGGGTTCAAAGATGACCCAGTCTCCAGAGGAGTCATCCATCTCACAGTCATGGAATGGTCTGAGTTGGAAGGGACCTTTGAAGGCCGCCTGGTCCCACTCTCTGCCATGTACACCACAGCTCCAGCAGTGCTCAGAGCCCCTGCCCTGACCTTGGAGGTCTGCAGGGATGGGTTACCAACACCTCTCTGGACAACCTGCTCCAATTATTGCTGCCTCAAACTTAGTAGCGCAGACACATCCAACACGTATCACCCCTCTTACTCATCCTTTCTCTCTCCTTTCTGTTGCTTTGCTGTGTCCCTGCTATGGGACGTGCCCTGCTGCTTCGGGGATGCAGTAGTGTGACAGGTGGGGTGGACGTGGCCCTGGCTGCAGTCGGGTGTCCCAGGGTCCCTGTGTGCTCCTGGAGCTGCAGGGTGCACACACATCCATGCACGCTGATAACCAATGTACCCCCTGGCAGGAGGGCCTCCGGGCAGAACGGCACGTGTCCCACCTGCACTACACTGCATGGCCTGACCACGGGATCCCAGAGTCCACAGCATCCATTCTGGCCTTCAGGGAACTGGTGCGGGAGCACATCCAGAGCGCCAAGGATGCTGGGCCGACCCTGGTGCACTGCAGGCAAGGCGCTGCTCAGTGGGACAACAGGTGGCAGAGGGTGCAGGGAGGAAAACAACATCCGAGGGCACTGAGGGTCTGTGGAGTCTCCTTCCTTGGGAACTGGGGATTGCATGTCCCCAGCATGACATCCAGTCCCAGGGGATGGGGAACTGCGGATGCTCAGCCTTCAGTCGCGCTGGGGCCGGTGTCCCATGGGGAGGACGTGTCCAGGAGGGGACCTCCTCAGCCGCAGGGTCAGGCAGTGTTCCAGCTGTGCTCTCTGTGCTCTCAGTGCTGGGGTGGGCCGCAGCGGCACCTTCATTGCTCTGGACCGGCTGCTGCAGCAGATGAAGCAGGAGAAGGTGGTGGACATGTTTGGTGTGGTCTACACCCTGCGGATGAACCGCTACCAGATGATCCAGACGTTGGTAAGATTTCTGCTCCCTCTTCCGCAGCCCCACTGGGACGAAAGCCTGCAGGGCTGGCAGACAGATGCCCAAGAGCACATAGCAACAGGACCAGAACCTTTGCAGGCAGTTCTTGCCCACACCATGTCACTGGTCTGTGGTGTCCCTTCCAACTGATGAGCCCACTGCCCCAGGTTGGCTCAGTACTGCCCTTCATGACAACCCAGGGGAGGGATATGGGAGATCTGAGATTGGGCTAACCAAGGCTGTGGGGTGTGAGTGTGGGGGGCATGAATATCAGGCACACCCTGCCCCCTAGCAGTGCCATACCCCCCTTCTCGCTATCTGCATCGTGCAGGATTGCTCTACATTGCTGTCTGCCTTTGCCTTCCAGTCCCAGTACATTTTCCTGCACAGCTGCATCCTGGACAAGATCTTGGAGGAACCACTCCTGGGTTTATCAGGGACAGAGACGTAAGAGCCTGCTGTGTTTCTCCTGCCTTCTCTCCACTCTGCCCCACGGCCCTGCAGACAGTGAGCTGGGATCTCAGGACAGGACAGGAGGTGACAGGGTGACCCAGCAGCTGTCCCACCTGCTGCTTTAAGAAGGGTCAGCCTGGGGCTGGTTGTTCCCTGCAGCACAGGGAGCCCAATCCAGAACAGTCCTCCCCTCCTCAGTGTCATTTTTCTGGGCAATGCCAACACCAAATTTCTGCATAGCTCTCCTGGGGCAGGCGTGGATATCAGTGGGACGCACCAGGGATGGGGTCCAGGGACTCACGGCAGCTGGGCTTTTGGATGTCCCTTCTTAAAGAGGCCCGGAGGAGGGAGCAGGACAGGCTTTGCCCACGTACCTTATCATCTGAGTGTGCTTCTGGAGGTCGCACACCTATCTATATGGCCAAATTCTCCTTCCTTCAAAATGGGATGCCCTTGCTCATGCTGCATCTTGGGAATGGGTTAGGATGAGGGTCAGGGCTGCAGAGCTGGGCTGGGGAGCTGCACAAGCCTGGCTATGCTCTGCCCACAGCCCTGCTCAGCTCCTGCAGACACAGCCTGGATGCTTCTGCATTTGTTCACCCTCACCACCAGCCTCCCTCCGCAGGTCCTGCCCCGTCCCACTGAAAAGCTTTGCACAGCACTACTGCCAGAACTCAGCCAAGTCCAACGTGGGCTTCCTGAGGGAGTACGAGGTGAGAGCTGCCCCAGGCAGCAGGGAGCGCTGCCGGTCCCTCCCGCTCCCCTGGGCCAGCTCTGCTCACGCTTTCACCTCTGTCTTTCACTCTGGCAGACCCTCCTGGAGGTTGCTAAGGAAGAAACCAGCTCTGCTACACCATCACTGGGCACCCAGCAAACACGGCCCTCATCCAGCATCCTGCCATGTAAGTGCTGTGACATCTCACATCCCCTTCCCACCATGCTGGGCCAGAGCCAAACGTGCTTGGAAACATGGGAGCGAGTCCAGCAGGTGGCTCTGGGGTGGCTGGGGACTGAGAGTGTGTGCTGCATGGCACTCAGGTGGGTGGGTTTGTTCAGCTTTGCAAAGGCAAAGGGGAGCTCTTACGACTGCTGGGAGGGTGCTGAGAAGAGGCAGTCTTCTCAGGTGTGCGCCATGGAAGGACAAGAGGGAACAGGGACACTTTGGAAGATGTAGGATATTCCAAATCAATATAAGGGGAAAAAAATCCCATGACGGTGGCCCCAGCTCACTCTGTCTCCCACCTATTTTGCAGATGATCGCTCCAGAGTGAAGTTTTCCCTGCTGGACCAAGGCCCTTTCTCAGGTCTGCAGGTGTGGCGCGTCCCGGTGAGTCGGCCCCCCGCAGCAATGCCCACCCCCCCCAGGTTCCTGCACTGCCCTCACCAGAGGGTGACGTTCTCATTCCCCACCCAGGGCTGCAGCTCCAGCAGAGACTATCTGGCTGTGCAGGGGCCTGACAAGCTGACCACGGAAGACTTCTGGACGCTGGTGTGGGAGCAGGACATTCACACCATTCTGACGCTGCTGCCTTGGCAGGAGATGGGGGAGGTAAGGCACTGTGCCTGCTGCTCCTTGGTGGAGCTATCAGTGACTGCTGTGATGTCTGCCATCGACACGAACCAGAGCTGCTGCTGTGCACAGGTCCCACATGACGTGTGCTGGCCGCTGGAAGGAGACTCTCTCTGCACAAAGCTGCTGACCATCCAGTGCGGCACGGAGAAGCCTGCCTCGGGCTGGAGGTGTATCCAGCTGAAAGTGAAGCACGTACGTCTCTGTGGGGCTGTTTTGGGGTGCTGGAGGCACGGGCTGAGAGGTGTGTGGAGATGTGGCTGAGCTGTATCCAAACTCAGCCATTAGCTCTGTGTCTCCCCAGGAGAAGAAAGGAAAGGAGAGGCAGGTGCAGCAGTTCCTGTACAGGCTGTGGAGCAACAAGGAGCAGCCAAATGTCGAGAGCTTGGTGGAGCTCCTCGGTGCCGTCAGGCGGTGCGTGCCCAGCAGGAAGAGAGCCAGCCCTCTCCTTCTGCACTGCAGGTACATGGGGTCATAGAGTCATAGGATCATAGAACAGTTGGGTTGGAAGAGCCCTAAAGACCTTCCAGTTCCACCAGTAAGGCTCTGCCCCACCAATGGCCTGAGGAGTTTCAGATGTGTGGAGAGTATCATAGAATCATTAAGGTTGGAAAAAACTTCTGAGGTCATTAAATCCAACTGTCACCTCACGCCACCGTGCTCTTTCATAGCATCATTGAGTCAGAAGGTTGGAAGAGACCTCTGAGATCATTTGTCCCTTTCCTACCATGCCCACTAACCATGTCCCCAGGTGCCACACATCTCCCTGTTGCTCGGTGGGGCAGATTGGCTGTGCCTCCAGCTTTCTTTGATGGCTCTTGTGGGCTCTCATACCTCTGGTCAGTGCAGTGCTCACAGACCCAGCTCAGCCTGGCCTGGCGTCAGTGACCCCTCCTCTCGTCCTTTGCAGTGGTGGTGAGAACCAGATGGGGACACTGATCGCCCTGGATTGCCTGCTGCACCAGCTGAAAACAGAGAGGACTGTGGATGTCTATGGGGTGACCCTCCAGCTGATGAGAAGCTGCTGCCTCATGACCCCCACGCTGGTAGGCGGGCAGGAGGGGACACTGGTGTGTGCTTCTGATGGGCGCTGCTACCTCAGATGCCTTCTGGCAGCGCTTCCATTTGCTGTGCTGACGCAGCATCCCTGTAACCCCTCCCTGCAGAGGACAGGAGAACTGGGGCAGATCTGGGGCTTCCCAGCTGCAGAGCTGCCTGCAAAAACTGCCTCTGCTGCTCCACACCAGAGCTCCACAGAGAGCACTGTATTCCAGCAGTGCTCTCGCTGAACAGGACACAGCGTGCCCAGAAATGCATAAAGCTGCTGCGGGTGCAGCTCTGCTGCCTCCCCACCTTGCTGCAGGTGCTGGCCAGCAAAGGGGGATCAGGGCTGGAACCCCAACCCTGTGCTTTGTGACTGCCAGCATCCTCCATCAGTGGGATGCTGCCTCCCTCCCTGGTGGGGTCACGTGGGTTTGGCTTAACAACCACACGGGGGTGAGGAGGAACTTTTGAGTCGTTGCTATGGGAAACCACTGGATATTGAGGCACACATCCCCAGGGCTGTGCTCCAGGTTGTCACTGCAGATTACCCAATCAGAACAGGCTCATAGAAAAAGTGCAGCCACTGTGGGCTCTGTGGCTTCCCTGGCCATGCAGCAGGGCTGAGCCCACTGCTGCCAGGGCGGGAGAGGCTCCTCATGCCTTGCAGCTCAGCCAGCACATCATCAAGCTGCTCGGGGGCCCCTCTGTTGGGTCTACAACCCACAACTCTCTTCCTGGCTCCCATGGCGCTGCGACCCACAGCAGCTGCCCTGCCCCTGGGCTCTGTCAGTGGAGCTCAGCCCTTTGCCTTCCTCACAGCTTGCCTTTCCCAGAGCCCTGCCAGGAGTTGGTCCTCCCCCTGCCCTTCTCTGAGGGCTTTTGGAACCCAGAAGCGTTCTGGAGCAGTTTGTGCAGAACATCATAGCAGAAGGAAATGAGGGTGGCCTAGTGAGCTCTGTGTCTGATGCTTCCTTTCTGGATAGTTCTGGTGGTACAGAGCAGTCATGGACCACTTGGGACAGTGAATCCTGCTTTACCATTACCCTGCTGGTTAATTGCAAAATAATAAGGCAAACTGCTGGAGCCCTGACCCCAGAACCCTCTTTCTCTTCCTTAGGACCAGTACGTGTTCCTGTACACCTGCATCCGGGACATCATCACTCAGAAGCAGCCCTGAGGCCCCTTGGTGCTTCCCTGCAGCATCCTGCCCTCTGAGTGGGAGCACTGAGTGGCTCCTGGCACAGCACGAGCCCTGCAGCAAGAGGGAGACCCAACCTGGCGCTGTCACCCCACTGTCAGCTTGGGATGCCCGGGTGGGAGTTGGGGGTTTGGAGGGAGGTGGGGTTTGCTGGGGGTGGGAGGTGGGATGCTCCCCCCTCTGCTCACCTTCTGAGCTCACTGGTGCCCGGGATGCTGACCCAGCTGTAGCGCTGGGTGGCCCCAGGGTGGAGAGTGCTGAGCTCTGCAGCACAGAGCGTGGTCTGGGCTGATGGATCAGCGTTGGGTACAGCCAATAAACAGCCCTGGGAAAGAGCACACTTCTAACTCCTCTTACTGTGTTGCATCAGGAGCTTCCTACAGCTCTCATGAGTCTCCTTGCACAGGGACACGCTGTAAGGCAGAGCTGATGCACGGCCTGCTGCACGTTACTGCTGAGCTGCCAGCTGTAGGGAAGCAAGGGAAACCCACGGTGGGAGAGGCTGCTGTCTGCAGGGCTTCCTGATGTCCAGGAGCAAGCAATCCCATCTGGCAGCACAAAGAGATTGCAGCAGAGCCGGCAGCCGAGGTGAACCTGCAGGCAGCTGCAGCTGCAGCACAGCTTGGAGGGACCAGAAGGACTTGGAGGGGACGAGCACGTGGCAGGGAACTGTCCTGCAAGCTGGTCAGCAGGTTTCGCTCAGAGAGTTCAGTGCGACTGCGTCTCCATGCTTCACATCCCAGCTGCAGGGAGGCTGAGGCGGTGGCGATGCTGAATTTACGACCTCCCACCCACTGCTGAAGCTGCAGCTGTTTCCAGAGGGTGTCGTGGGAGCTGTGGTTGGGATGAATAATTTTCCAGCCCTGCAGCTCAGAGCCACGAAACCCGGAGTGGGAGAAAGAGACAACAAAACAGTAACACAGAACAAAGCCTCCAGCACGGGCCGCCCAGCAAGCTGTGCCCCGTGCTGCGTCCTTCAGCATCCAACCCCCACCTCCTCCTTCAGCCCCCTGCAGATGCCAGAACCCCAGAGACAAGCAGGATCCCTTCTGTTTGGGCCCCTCCTGCTCCCATAGCAGGGGCACGCCGCGTTAGCACTGCTGTGCAGGAGGAGGGCAGGACTCCCAAGCACACATCTGCAGGCACGGGGCCATGGTGACTGCTGTGCACCACAGCTCCTGGATCCCACAGCTCCTCTGTTTGCTGGTGCTGATGATACGTGACCCTCCAAGGTACAGAGCTCAGCAGCTGCAGCGTCTTCCCCCAGCACCATCATGGGACACTGCTGAGCACCCCCACGATACTCTGGGCTGGCTGCCCCAGCTGGATGCATGCTGTGGGGTTCCCCAGGGCTTGCTCCCCCTCCACCTGAGCCATATCAGCACAGGCATTGCAGCTCACGGATCTCCAGCATTCTCTCTCATCAGCCACTGCACCACTCTCATCCTGGAAGCACCAGGGCTGGATGGGATGGTCTGAACTGGAGGGGGAACTCCTTCTGGGATAGTCAGATGGGACCAATGCTGAGGCTCGCTTCTTCCCTGCCCTTATGCATGCTGAGCTTGCCATGGCTTCAGGCCCCTGACCCTGGGGCTCCCTGCTTGCTTGCAAGGGCTTGCATTTACCACCCAGCCCTGGCACTATGGCCCTCTTGTCCCAGTATGCAGCCCAGGAGGGGCTCAGTTGTGACAGTAGTGATGAGCAGCCAAAGTCTGATGGGCTGCAGCAGGGATTAAGGACTGACAGCCAAGCCGGGATGGTGCCAAGCCCCTGAAATAGCAGGAAACAAACAGAGGACACAGTTTGCCTACAGGGCAGAAGGCACGCTCTTGATTTACTGAGAACAGCAGCAAGCAGCCCGCAGCCCAATAGCCCAGTAACCCTCACCTTTGTCACAGCCTAGGACTGTCCCCAGCTCTGGCAGCACCCTGAGAGGAGTGATGTGGGAGGACTGGGGTGCTTTGGGGGCTGCCGAAGTGATGGACAGACGCAGGGATGGGATGCACAGATGCAGCTCCGCTCGCTGCTCAGCTGCGCTCATCCCATCTTCCCAACCCACTGCTGCCACTAGAGGACAACACGGAGGTTGTGTGCCGTGCAGGAGCGCAAACCCTCACGTTCATAGCAGTGAGCTGGACGTGGAGCTCCGGCGCCTGTAACCGGGGCACCTGACAGCACAGAGCAGTTGCAGTTAGAAGCGGCTGAGATGTGGGACTTCACCCCAGAGGGATGTACTCAGGTCGGCCATGGACGCACCGAAACTCTCAGGTCCAAATGAGGTGCAGGCTCTGTTTCTGTCCAGAGCCCTTCAGGTCCTGCACGGCTCTCTGCCACGGTCTGTGCATTAGCTCCAAACCTGAGCTCCACTGGGAGCAGAACTTTTTGGAGGAAATCCCCACAGACCTCTGTGGATGAGGGATCACACCCCAGCTCCACTGGAGTTTTTAAGTCCCCCGCTTTGCTGCTTGACCCCATATAACTCTCCCACCTCTGTTAACCTGAGAGAATGGGGACATCAGTTAGGAAAGACTTTTATAGCTGGAAGCAAAAGCACCCTGTCAGGATGTGCAGCCGTGACATGTGCAGCAGCAATGTGAATCTTCCTCAGCACGGCCACAGCCAGAGGGGCTACTTCGTGGGTCACAGCCACCCGAAGGGGGTCCCTCCTTCCTCTGCCTGTACCTCATCCCCTCGAGGGGAGGCAGGGGGAAGCTCCTCTTGGAGCATCGTGGCTGCAGCTCACAGCCCGCTTCGACGAGCGTCTCCAACGTCACAGCCGCCGCAGCCCTGCAGGGCGCTCTGGAGCCGCCCCACCGAACTCAGCCCCGCTGCAGCGACTGCCCCATACCTGCAGCTCCCCCAGCCCTGTTCCGTGGATGGGGATGGTGAGAGGAGCAGGGCAGGACCCAGCAGCTCGAGCTCAGCCCGGCTGCACCCGGACCTCCCAGCTGCCGGCGCAGACATAGAGCTTTATCCGGGGCTGTGTTTCAGCGTCCCGAGGTCCGAAGCGCTTGCAGTGCGGGTTGGGTGCTGCTGCCTCCCCGTTGGTGCTTCAGCTCTGCCTTCTCCTGCACTGCTCTCTCACAAAAATCTCTGTTTCAGACCAAGCACTGCTCCCGGAGTCAAGAACACGGCTTTATTTGTCGAGGTTTCTTTCTTTCTTTCTTTCTTTTTTTCCCCTTTTTCGTTCCCCTTTCTTCCCTTTGAATGAAATTCCTGCCAGCTCTGAGAGAGAGAGGGAAAGAGCAGAAGGTTTGACTCCTCCTACCGGAGCGCCTCACGCCCCTGCCCAGCCCTTGAAACCCAATAACCAAAATCATCCAACAATGCCTTCCCTTCCCCGGCTGCATCCCCACCGCTCTCCCCATTGCCGCAGGTCGGGCGCGCGGTGACGGAGCGCCCCGGGGCGTCCCGTCGGTGCAGCTCTCAGGGTGGGGGTGGATCCCCGTCGGCTCCCCGCTGCTTGCAGCGAGCTGAGGATGGAGCGCTTCACCTTCTGGAGCGTTTTGCTGGCGTGCTGCGCCCACATCCGAGCGGCGGAGCCGGGCGCTGCGCCCTCGTGCCCGGCGCAGTGTCACTGCGAGCAGGACGGCATCGTGCTGTCGGTGGATTGCTCCGAGCTGGGGCTGCCCGAGGTGCCCTCCGCCCTGAGCCCGCTGACCGCCTACCTGTAAGTACAGCCCTCGCTGCTATTTTTTTTTTTTTTTTTTTCCCTTTGCGCCGCTTTCTCGGACCCTCCGGCTCGGAGCTTTGCGGCAGGTTTCGCACAAATTGGAAACAAAAACGAAACAGCCGAAAATAAAGAAAGGCAGCAGTTCCTCCAGGAGCTGCCAAGCAGAAGCAGACCCCCCGCACCCCTTCCTTCCCCCCACCCCCGCGCCCCTCCGCTGTTTGCACCACACCGTTCTGCACGCGTTGCTCCGGGGCCGCTTTGCTGGGCGGACCCGAATTGTCTGAGAGCACAACGGAGCGTTGGTGCCGCGCAATGACTGCCAGCTGCTCCAGGACCCCTCCTGTCAAACGTTTCCACAGGTGTGAGAACTCACAGCTTTTGGGTTGAGTTGTGCTGGCCATCAGCTGTGCCCAAATTGCCTCTTTGAAATCAATCCTGAAGTCCTACAGGTGTTTTAGGTGCTCGCCCATTATTTTTTTTCTTCTTTTTCTGGAAGGATTTAAAGGCTCTCAATGCTCTCCGTGTCTCCCATCCCCTCTGGTATGAATACCCCAAAGGGTTCCACTCCCACAGGGATTGGGGGAGCCTTAAAGCTGGGCTCAGCAGCGCTGACGGTGTCCTGTGGGCTGGGAAGGATCCCACATTTTGGCCGGGGGATGGGACACACCGCTGAGTACTGGTGCACCCTGAGAGGATGCTTGGTGCTTCTATCAGCAGAGTGCAGCGCAGCAGGTCGGGAAGGACCTTGCTTTCCCCAGCCAGTGTGCTGCTGCTGGAAGCTACTGTATGTGAGGAAGGTCAGGTGGCCAGGTGTGGCATCCCGGTGCTCCGGGTCCTCCTCAGCACTCCGAGTTCACGAGGGGCTCTGCAAAACAACGGCTGGGCCGTTGGGACCCGGCGAGAGCTCCCGTTGACCCGAGGGCATCGCTTTTTGTACCGTGCAGATGGGCAGCTGGGAAGAAATCAGGGCAGGAAAGGATGAGTTTTGCTATAGATCGCGTGAAGGGAGAGCTGTGCGGGGCAAGCAGAGCGGACCGCGCAGCACCTTTCACACGAGGTTCCCCCCGCTCTGGGAGCCGCGGGCAGCCGCTGCCTCCATCCCCGTTACCCGGGTTGGGGGGCTGCGGGGACGCGGAGCCTCCGCCGCCGATCGGTGCTCCCGGTGCGCAGAGGGCGGGGAATCTGACAGCGGATCGACCGCCGTGCGTGGCCGGGCGCTGCCCCGCATCTCCGCGCCGCTCCGGAGAGCCGAGAGCCTGCAAAGGCACCGGAGAGCCGAGGGATGCGGTCGCAGCGCCGCAGCTCCGCCTCCCGCTGCCTGGGCCGTCCTGGGGCCCACGGGGCTGGACGGCAGCGAGGTGAGGGCGCGGGGGATGGGAGCTGCCTGCGAGGACATCCCGGCCCCCTCCGCCCCTGTGCGCGGTACCAGCCCTGGGGAGGGCAGTGCGGGGTGAAAACAGACCTCCGCTGGTTGAAGCTGCCCGCGGACGGCGCTGCTGCTGCTGCCTCACCCGTTTCGAGCGTCTCTAATACCTCCTAAGGACCCGACCCCGTTACAGCGCTGACCGCTCTCGCGGATCTTTCATCCCCATTTAAGGGCTCTCGGGGCCCTTCTCGCTTTGCAGAGCTATTTGGAGCAGCTGTGAGGGGTCTGCAGGCAGGGAGATGGAGCGGGGCAGCGAGGGCGTGGCAGAGCGTTCAGCCCCAGAGCTGCACCGGGGGCTGATGGGGGGGGATGGAACACGTTGTTTCCCTGGGAGGGAAATGCTTGGTGTGACGGACCAGAGTTGATGGAATAGAAAAAATATTGAGAGATTATTTCAGTGCTTTCACTTCTCTCACACTCTCCTTTTGAAGTTTCCATTTCCATATTTTCACCTGCTCGTTTACCTGCCAGCCGTTTAATGCTCACGTTGTGGGACTGCAGAATCATCGCGGCAAAACATCCTGGCCTTTTTAAAGCACGTTCTGTTGATTTTGGTAGTGGTGGTCAATACTGATTCGTTGGCTCTTTGTGGTGGGTTGGGAGGAAAGGAACAGCTGAAGACTGAATTTCCCACCAGGTGGAAACCTGCAGGTCCTTGGAGGCTCTCCCTGTCTCTTCTTCTCATCTCCCAGCCCCTCTCTCACAAGCTCTGCTCCTTTTCTCCTCTCAGTACCATCAGCAAGAACAGTTTGGGTCCAACGGTGCTCACAGTGGCCCCATTTGGGGCTCTGCTGTGTCTCGCTGGGCCCCGTGCAGCTCGGTGAGCCCCCAGCCGGCCGTAGCGCTGCAGATCACCACCGGGCCCTTCCCCAGTTTTCAGTCCCCAGGTGCAGAGCCGTTCCCTGCGGGGCTTCCTGGGCGCGAGGTGTCAGCAGTGTCCCCTTTTCGGCTCTGCAGGAGCGGGAGCAGTCAGCCCTGCGCAGCTGGCAGGAATTGCCGGCTGGGTTGCAGGGGGTGAGGAGCGCGCTGATGCAGGCAGCACGGAATGAACGTGCACGAGCGCACGGCTAACAGAGCGCAGCAGGAGCTGCCGTCCGTCCTCCCCGCGCTCTGGGCTTCAGCATCGCGGTCTCTGCTCGCACCCGAAGCCCGTGGAGTCGTCCCACCCCCAACCCCGCTCCTCCCTGCCCGCCCCCCGGGCTAAGCAATACGCCACAGCCTCCCCTTTCTCCCTCCCTTCCGTGAAGAATAAGCTCATAAATCTGCCCGGGGCAACGAAAACACTGAGCTCATGGCCCTTAGATCTGCGCAGGAGGAGCTCTCGCTGGCGATTAAAGGAGTTTAGGGTTTGCTTTGAAATGCGCTTTGATTCTGGCAGAGGCTCCGGTGCCAAAAGGCAGCGATGGAGCTGCGAACGCCTCTCCCCCTCTGCACCTGCCTGGGTCAGGGAGCAGCGGGAGGGTGGAGGACGGAGAGGGAAGCACGGCGCTTCCCTGGGGGCTGTGTGGGGCTGTGGGACCCCCGACACTTCCCAGCAGCCCTGCTGAGGGACCCCCTTCCTTTCTTTGTGAGCTGCCTCGGGACCCACAGCGGAGACCCCGGGGAGACAGAACAGTTTTCCAGCGCTCGGCATCCCCGTGAGGCACCAATTAGTAACGCTGCCCCTCATTCAGATGGAACGCGATGCCCGGGCACCGCAGCGCTCAGCGGGCTGCGCATCACCCGCCGGGGCGTGGAGAGGAACATCTCTGCCGAGTCGGGGGGGTGAGGCGCGGGCTGCCTTTCCGGGCTGTTACCGGTGTAGCGGTGGCTCTGGGTGTCGTTGCACCCCATACGGGACAGCTTCCAGAGACTTCTCCATTACGGGCGCTTCCCAACCTGAGTACAGCGAGTTTTCGTAACTGCATGCACGAAACCTGCGGGAAAGGCACTGGGGCTTTCAGGCAGAAACTCAGCTCCTATTTCTCACAGAGAACACGAGAAGGAATTCCGGTAACGGGGAACCCCCTCTGCTGCTCTGCTTTAACCCGTTCCCCGCCGCTCCCCCTCGGCTCCTGGCAGGTCGGCGCTACGGGCGCAGAAGCAGCGCTTCAGCCCAGCGGAGGAGGAGCAGCAGAGGCTCAGAGCAGCGCTGGGCGCTTCCTCCGTGCCCGCCGGCCATAGGAGCTGCCGGGAGTCCTACGGAGCGGTCCGGACGGGGCTGTCACCTCCCCGAGCCGCGCAGAGGACGGGAAACCCCTTTGGGGTCGGCTGTGGGGCGCTGGTGCAAACGGACCCGCAGCCACATCCCAACCGGGAGCTCGGGTAGGAGGCTGGGTGAAGCTTTCGGGGTGCCGCTGTGCTGCGGTCGCACTCAGGTGAGCTCCATGAACGGCTCCCTGAACGCAGCAGCCCGGCCTGAGCTCCTGCAGCCCCTCTTTAAGCTCACCTGTTTGCTATAGGAAGCTGCCTTGCTTTGAGCGCCCTGAACGCACAGGTGTAAATAGCAGCCATTTCACCTCTTTGACTAAACAACAAAACAAAACAAAAAAACAAAGGAGGAGGAAAGGTTGGCTTTCATTAAACAAATAGATTTTTTTTTTTTCATGTTTCCCATGCAATTAAGACCAAACCAAACCAAAACAAATCATACTTGTTTTGGGTATCCCTGAGATGTTTTGCTTTGAACCCAAAAGGAGAATTTTTGTGTTACTTGAAAATCTCTCAGCCCTTATAAGAGCTTTCACTGAGAACAACGCCGTCTCCACTCCTTTCTTCTCTTCAGTGGAGCAGAAATTCACCATGTGGGCTCCTGGCCTGGATGTCACCCAGTGCCAATGGCCTCCCAGTGCCATTCCTGCCTGCTTCCCACTGCACACGCGCTGCCTCACAGCAGCACCCACCCCATAGCGGCACCCCACAGCGTCCCGTGGCTGCAGTGACTTCCCAGGGAGATCAGACAGCGCCAGGAAAGGGGAGGAAGGAATCCACGAAGGCTCCTTTTGGCTTCGGAGCTCTCCTGCCTCTCCCCAGCTCCTGCCAAGACACCTTCGAAACACCTCTGAGACGTGTTGGGCACTGTGACTGGGCTGGAGGGGAAATCCACGCTCCCTTTGAAGTCTGGATACTTGAGGAGTCTTGGAATTATAGGGCTGTAATGTACAGGAATGTGTGGGGCTGTAATTGTGACTTAGATCCTCGGATGAAAGGTGCTACATACGTGCAGAAGGTATTATTATTATCGCTGTTATTAGTGCTATTATTATTACTGCTATTATTATTATAGGGCTGTGATATGTGGATTGGAGATGAAAGTAGCACCAAAAGATCCTGAAAGATGGGAAGTGTCTTAAGGAAGTTTCAGTCTGGGATTTGGTTTGTCTGCATGGAGGAGTGGGGCAGGTTGGCTCCACGCACCGACAGCAGTGGGGCTGTCATGGGAGGAGGGCTGCATGCAGACCCCCTCCCCAAAGCTCAGTTGCTCTGCAGGCTGTCTGCAGGAGTTGTTCCAGAGAAGCTGCTGTGGGAAAAATAAATGAGTAAATAAATAAAAGACATTGGACATTTTCACCGCTCCTTCTGATTGCTGCCATCCCCAAATAAGGCTGTGGGTACAAAGTGGTGGCTCTCAGGAGGGCTTGGGGATGGGGCATAGGGGAGGGAGCTGGAGCAGAGCCCCAGTGGTGCTGAGCAGCAGAGCTGGGTGCTCTTTGGTCCCCCCAAATCCAGCAGCAGAGCCAGGACCATGCCCAGGCTTAGTGTTACAGCTGTGCCTGATGGCGGTGGATGGATGGATCCAAAGACCGATCCTGGGTCCACGCTGCACTCCCAGCAGACTTCACCTGCAGAGCAAATGGAGATCACTGGGATTTGGGTACAGCCATGCAGTGCTGCCAAGCAAAACTTGCCACCAGATAGCAGATACCAGCTTGTTGGCAGCCCAACCACAACGCCTTCCTGAGAATGTTTGTGTTCTGGTTTTGTTGCTCCACGTGCCTTGTAAAATCTGATGCACGGGAACAGGGCATGGACCCAAACCAGAGCAGCCATGGAGCCTGGAGAGCCACTGCAGTTTGACCACTGCGCAGCTGCCAGTGCCCAGCAGGAGGGCTCAGCCCCCAGCCCTGCCCCGCTCCCTCCCAGCAGCACCTCTGTGTGCTCTGAGTTCCTGGGGCTGCGCCCACCGCTGTCCCTCAGAAAGGGCCGTTTCCTGCAGACGTGTCCCTTATGGGCTCTCAGCTGGTGTCATCTTGGGATATTGCTGGCTTTCAGCTGTTGCTCACGCTGCTGCAACTTGTCTGGACAGGACAGGTGAAGTGCATGAGCAGAGGGAGTGCCACTGAGTCACCTGCGGGGCATCTGGCTTCCAGATGTGCCCCAAACACTTCAGCGCCTTTCGCCCAGGAGATGGGGCCGCAGGTGTTGGGGTCACTGGATCTGCACCCGAAAGGGCAGGGAGCGGAGCTGGAGCGCGAGCTGCAGGCAAAGGTTTCCATGTTCTGCAGCCGTGGGAGCCGGAGCAGACGTGGCTGCCGGGGGTCCCTTCTTCACACAGAGCAGCGTCAGGGCCAGAGCTGTGCGCGTCTGTGCGAGGAGGGATGGAGCGGCTCTCTGCTGCCCTCCCAGCAGGAAGGGGCGGTGGGGCAGCGCTGGAGCTGAGTGCAGGCAGCACGGAGCACGCAGGCTCCGGTCCAGCGTATGGCAGCCAGAGATGGGAGGTTTGCATAAGCTCTGCCTATGATTTCCCAGGCTGGGAGAGCATCAGGGAACATTGGGCTTGCCCAAAGATGTTGGCTGTAGCCAGGCTAAACCCCCCACTGTGTAAAAACTCCTTGTAATTAATGAACCTTATTCCCATTAAGTGTCACAATGGAACAATTCATTATTACTGATGTGTGCAGACTGTGCATTCCTTTGGCTCTGTTGCCTCCTACAAAAATGTGGAGACAGATCTGTTTAGAGATGAGTCTGTCTCATCTGCTCTGCCTCTGGTATTTGCTCATTCCAGGTACTGTTCTCCAACTCTTTGACCTGTACCTGCTTCTTAACCCTCCACACCTCAGCTTCCAGCTGATGCAGACAAGCAGTTTTGCACTGGAGAGCATCAGTCAAAAAAATACTAATAGAGGGGGGAGGATTTGAAACACTGCTGGCACTGCTCAGAGCGCAGCCACCACCAGCAGAGATGCCACGGCTTCCAAACTTCCATGAAGTACAGACACTCAAACTCGTTTCTGCTGTCAAAATTTCTGCTTTTACTCCAAAATTCCCAGCAACAACAACATTGTCTGTGAATTTCTTTCTCTACCTGGAGGGCACCGTGTGTGGGGCAGAGAAAGGTCACTCATTACAGCCAACGGAGGTGACCCAATGCAGACAGCCTGACGCCCTCAGGACGTTCTGCACCCATCCTGCACGGTGCTGGGACTTGGCTTTTGCAGTCTGCTGAGGGAGGTGCAAGCCCTGGAAGTCAAAGCTGTGGTGGGCAGCCCAACACAGAGGCTGGAGGCCTATCGGCCGTGCTGGCCAGGGCGCTTTGGCAGCTGCTGGGTGGGGTGGATCTGCTCCAGCACTTTGTGTTCCTGTCTCATTCCTCATCTCATCCAGAATTATCTTGGAGACACTGAGTCAGTGCTGTGACCATTAACTGTGGGCATTAATTGTGTCAGGGCTGCCCGTGTGAGTGCTCGTGGTGCACCCACGTGCAGGAGTTCCTGGCCCCCCACGATGGAGGTGATGGCTGAGGCTTTGCCAGCAGTGGCTGCTCGTGTGGCAGCTTCCTCATTTCCAGCCAATTCAAGTGCTTCGAGTCTGCTGCTCTTCGTAAGAAGGTGGGCAAGGAGAAAACACTGCAGCAACCCATCTGACACACTCAGAGCACGCGTTACATCCCTACTGCTGTGGCTTAGTAGGGTTTAAGCTTCTCCACTAAAGCAACCACTGAGAACAGAACAAAAGGAAGCAGAGTGTTTTTCCGGAAAGAAACAAGATCCCTGCCACAGGAAAGGCAGATCAGTGCTCTTGAGGAGCTGTTTGCTGAGAGCAGGAAGCTTTCAGGATGGCAATTTGAGCGTCCCATTATTTACCATCCAGCTGCAGCGCTGCTGCAGATGGGCTCCCCGGGATTGGGATGCTCCTCACAGAAGCCATGCCTAATAAAATGAGAGACAGAGAGAAGGCTGTAGGCAGCTCTAATTAGCCCAAAGGATGCCTGCAGTTGTGGGGCTGTCTCTGGCAGTGTGGGGGATTGGAATAAGAGGATCTTTAAGGTCCTTTCCAACCCAAGCCATTCTATGAGTCTATGCTTCCATCTGCCATCATGTGTCCTAGGCTTCTTTTTGGCATTTGCTGGAATGAGGGAGGAGGAGGAGGAGGTCTCCAGGAGTTCTCCAATGAGGGTTGCTCCCAAAGCAATGAAGTGCTGCCTGTGAATCTCCTCAGAATGCACTAAATTTGGATTTCACACTCCGGAGGATCACTGAATAGACCAGAAGGTGGGGAGTGGTTTTTCAAAAGTCTCTTCGTGGGGATTCACGAAAGAGTGGAAGAGCTCAAAGCAGCAAAGGTGTAATTTATTTGGTTGATCTGAGCAGAAATTGTGAAAGCCCCTTCACCCTCCCCAGAAACCACAACGGTTCAGTTTTTCAGAGTGGAGTTTGTAGGTGTTTTGTCTAGACTGCCTCTCCTTTGATGGAGCTGGAGACTCCTGACAATGAAAATCTGGCTGGGCTTTAAAGACTTCCTTTGATTTTTCCAGATGGGACTGTAATCCCAGTGCTCAGCCTGGCCCAGTCTGCTGCTTTGTAATTTAATGGAACAGAGAGTGAAAGCATTGATAGACCTCAACTCGTGGGCACAGAGAGCTGCACAGAGAAGTGAAAGGAACAGTGGGAACTTCGGAAGCAGGGTAATGGTCCCCAGCCATCCAGATAGCACAAGCCTAACCTCACCTCACAGCTTGTCTTCTTCATTTACCCACTCCTTAAAGTCAGTAGGAGGAGGAGGGAGGCTGAGCGAACAGCAGGAGGATCAGCCCCTCTTCCTGGCACTGAGAAGGGAGCCCACGCCTGGCCCAGATGCAGACATGTGCACTGGAGGCGTCCAAACGGTGGTGAGCTTCAAACGTCCCCTTCAGTAATTCCAGGAATGGGGAGAAGTTTGGTGAAGTCTTTAATTAATTGGTGATAAAAGTTAATGAAGCTAATAAAACGCTGAAACCTACTAACTGTCTTTGGCGTGGCCACGTCTGTGATTTCTGAGTTCATTTCCATTGCCTCTGGGGAGGCGAAGCCCAGGGATTCGGTGGAGAGCCGTCAGGATTTCACCTCTCTAATTTGGCACCTTGTGACGGCTCTGATGGCTGGGTTGGTTCACGTCCCTTGAAAAAAGCAGTGCTGTTGCCCTGGATTATTGTGATAAAAGGGATCTAACGAATCTCTACAGAAACCCAGAATTCCTTTTTCTATTTTTGCAAGCCAACTGCATCAGCTGGGCCAAAAGTCACACAGTGTCTGCCTCTGGTCCAAGAGTTCCCTTTCTTTTCATCCTTTGGGGACGCTCTCCCGAAATTACAAGACTTCTGAGGGACAGCTTTGTAATACCTGAGCTGCCATCTAATTTCCAAGATCAAGGGCAACGGGTGCATTTCCTGCAGCTGGCTCAGCTGGAACCGGTGGGGTTAAAAAGCAGGATCAGAGGTCTGGAGTGCCTTCTGCACCAAAATACGTGGTCTCTAAGGTTCGAGCTCCAGAGCCCGGAAAAGAGGCAGCAAATGAGAGAGAAAGCAGATCTATGAAATGGGAGAATTGGCCCTCAGCACTGCTTCTGAGTCCTTTCTCTCCTCGGTTGGTCGGGCAGGTCCTGCCTTTCTGCCCCGGCCGGTTCCAAGCGCCTTTGACTTGGAGCTTAGGGAAATGCTCCTTCCGCCACCCCCTCCCCTGCTGTTCTTTCTGCTGGTGCTCGTGGAGCAGTTCCCATGATGGAAAACCCTTCTGTGCAGCATTTGGCTTCACTGGGGGCTTTAAGCCCATGGTGGGCGCAGGGTGCTCTCGCCATGTGGGAATGGCTGTGAAATGGCTGCAAAACCAATGGCCCCACCAACACCTCCCCCACTTCCCTTACCTTGCCAAAGCAACAATAACTTCGCATGAGCTTTATTCCACATTTCCTGCTTCCTCCCATTCGGTCCATCCCGAGCCAGAGACCCCCTGACGGATGTCTGTGCTGCACGGTTTCCATGCAGTGCTGCATTTGGGGTCGTGGTGCTCAACAACAGAGCAGCTGTGAGGTCAGGCGCTGCTGGTACCGCTGTGCTGTGAGATGCAGGCTGCCCCGAGGGGCCTGCAGGGAAGCTGGCCCCAAAGCACGCGGTTCTGCCATCACATTCTCAGACAGAGCTCTGAGCGCCGCGGGCTGACGCCTGCCCATGGGAGAGGGAGAGAGGAGTTTCTCTTTCAGGGCTTTGTTAATGGAAAAATACATTTTTCTCCCCAAATTGAACACTTCCTTCAGAACATCGCGCTCTGTGCCAGGACGTCTCAAATTTCCGCTGGAAAAGCTGAGCTGTGACGCGTTGAATGGCGTCTTCCAACCCTCAACCAAAGCTCCTGGCTGAGACAGAACCTTGTTGGACTCACAGCGACCGAACCCCACAGCAGGAGGCACCTGCAGCTCAGACGGCCCTGAGACGGGGCTCCTCGTGGGACCCAGAGTGACTGCGATGTGACAAGGATGCAGAAAACAAATGCTGTATCTCAAGCTTTGCCTTTGTTCTGAAAAACGCACCATGAGAATTTCGTAGAGCCTCAGTAGCCTCTCACTGGTTCCCTGTATTCTCCTTAGTGGCCTTTCTAGGTGGAGATGGACAAATTGGAAAGCCAGAAAAAAAGTAATCCCAGGAGGAATTATTGCAGCTGCCCTCACAAGCTGAAAATGGGGAACTTTGTTCTGGGTTGAAGACAATGTTTTGTCTGAAAGGATTTCAAGCAATTCAGTATGTTTGAGAGTGTCAGCCTGGATGAAGGATGATGTTGTCCAAAGGATATTGTGAAAACAGAACGATGTTCTGAGCTTTGCAGCCTTTGCCTCCACAGATCACTGGGAAAAATGGGCGCCAATTTGCTGAGTTTTGCTCTGCTTTCCCATCAGTGTATCTGGCAAAGCAAAACCTTTCCCCCACCAGAAGCCCATCGGGTCGTTCTGTTTTGTGCTGGTGATTGCCCCAGCACAGCAGGAGGCAGTGACTGCCCAGCATGGTGAATGGCACCGAGTTTATTTCCCTGTGGTGGGATGGAGGACAGCACTTACTGCAGGTTTTCTGCTCCTTAAGATTCATCTTTATGGCTCTTTGCACGGAGGCAGCAGTGCCAGGCGGACCTTTCATTTTGTTCCTTCTTAGGCCGTTCTTGTCTCTGTGACCCAACAGCAACAGCAGCCGCCTCTGGTGGCAGGTGATGCTGGGAGGTGCCGGGCTGAGGGCAGCGGCGTTTCTGCAGGGCCCCATGTGGGTGAGAAGGGACAGAGCTCTGCGGTGAATGCTGGAAGCTCAATAGAAAAAGTGGGAAAAGCCGTGACATTTTTGTCTAGTGAGTACAGAGCAGAAAAACAAAATCCTGCCTTTGCAGCGGGGAGCTGCGGGCTGCGAGCTCTCCAGAAGATGCTCCTCTCCAACCATGGCAGCCAGCTGCATGGAGCAGCGCTGGTGGGAGGGGGGATGGGATTTGAGGGGGGATGCTGAGGTGTGACACCATCAGCACAGCGAGAGCAGGAGGTGTGGGCTCATGGCAGGAGGTGCTGCGGGCAGGAGCTGCGGGGCGGCGCGGGACGAAGCGCAGGAGGACGAGCTGCGCCATGCTGCTGCAGCATCCTCCTGTGTGCAGAGCTGTGCAGAGCTGGGCTCGCTGCTTTCTTCTCCCTGCTGTCAGGAGATTTACAGCTTGTGGTAGGGAAGACAGCAAAATTAATGGCGCAGACTCCTTTGAAGACTCAGACTGAACGGAAGGATGGTCTGGCATGGATGGGAGCTGCGCTGCCGCAGCCAAGCCCTCAGCCTTCCTGCAGGCCCAGCCCGGACAGCAGCTGAAACCCTGCGGAACCGAGGGCTGCTGCTTTTGGAGAAAAGGCACTTTCTGCTGAAAGCACTGCTCTGGCAGCTCTGGCCAAGGGCCAGAATATGTGCGGTCAGAGTTCAGAAGCTTTTCTGCTGACAAGTGTTGGAGGTGATTGGGCAGCAGTGTGCCCTCACCTTTTGCTGCCTGGATGGTTTGGGTTCAGCAGCAAGGTCTCCACAAACCCAGTCCCGCTTGTTTCCAAAGGGTCTCATGGGCCAAGCTAAGGGAGGGACCAGCGGGTCGTCCCACAGATAGACGGCAGCATGCTTGGAATCAGGGATCACAACACTTCCAAGCTTCCCCCACCGACAGCAGTTCTTCCCAGCCCAGTGGCCTTCGCAGGACTTGTAGGCAGATACATCACAGCAGATGCAGCAGGGCATGGACACTGGGCTCCTCGTGCAGCAGTTCTGAGTCCCTTCTGACTGTTGCTGTGCTGGTAGGGAAGGCAGTGGAGCTTTCTCTTACGGCTCTTCATTTAGCAGAGAAAATGCACAGAGAGCAAATTCAGAGCCCCACCACCAAGGACAGCACTGCATGCATTGGTCCTTAGGAGCATTCTGGCATTGAGAAATGCTACAGCATGGCAGAAGGAGAGCAGGATGGTGAGGAGGGAAGAGGGAGATGCATCAGATGTCAAGACTGGCTGAGAGAGCTCCCTTTAATTTGGGGGTACCGTGGCAGCAGCCCTGGATGTTGACTTCACAGAATCATAGAATCACTTAAGTTGGAGGGACCATTAAAGGCCGTGAGATCCCTCTCCCTGCAATGAACAGAGAGCCACAGCTCCTCCCCTGAGCCTGGCTGTCCCCAGGACTTCCGAAGTCCCACCCTCACAGACACTGAGGTTGTCTCCATGAAGTCATCTGTGTCCCGGGTCACTGTTGGAAAGACCAGCTGGTGTTGATGTCAGGGCACAGGTGGCAGCACGGGTGGCTGATGGCAGTGCCAGACCTTCACACTTCTTAGAGCTTTTAGCAAAACAGTTCTTGGACTCACACCATGCAGTGAAGCTCTCTCATTTGAAAAAGGGATTTCCTGAGCTTCTTAAGGCTCAAAATTCAGAAAGCAAACAAAAGAAACCCAATATTCTTCATTGTTAACCCTTCTGCCCAAGCAAGTAGGCAATATCCAGAGTCATGACAGGCTGGTTTTGTTAAGATGAAAAGTAAATTATAGGAGTTGGGTGTATTCTTGATGTAATCTCATTTATTTACCAAGAACACACGCTGGGGCCTGTTCCCCTGAGCACTGGCAGAACAAACAGCCACCAACTTGGCTCAGAAATCCCACACCTGCTCCTCGGTGCCCAGGAAGCCCAGCTCTGTCACCCAGCAGCAATCAAGACCGAGGGTCATCACCCGCAGCCGGACTGCAGGACTCAATATCACAGATCTCGTACCCACACGGCTTTTGATCTGAGCTTCCTCTGGAGGAGTGACAGCAATAATCAGGATGATGGTTTTCAAATCTGTTTGCTAAGGTTGGTCCTCCCAAGACCCACGTAGTGCTCTGTGCCCTTTCCATGAGCATCCCGTGGCATGTGGGACATGCTGCATTTCAACAGCACGGATATCGCCTGTAAGCAGGGAGCAGAGTGGGCACAAGACTTCAGCTCTCCAACAGAGGCAAAGTTTCAGAAGCTGAAGGCAGTTCCCACTGAGCCCATGTCACCCTGCTGTCCTCAGGGCACAGCACTGGTTTCCATGCAAGAAGCTCGGAGGTCTACATTTTGGATTGCCTAATTCTGTGGCCAAATCCCCATCTCCAGCCCAGGCTTCTCTTCACATTTCAAGCACTGAGAAGCGAAGAGCAATGCCAGATGGGGACACAGGAACCCAACTCTGTGCTGCTCTCTGCTGGGGCACTGGCAAATGAAGAGGTTGTGGTCACACTCAGCTTCGTCTCACATACCCCATGCATCAAAGCAAGCTTGACTCAGCCCAGCTGACCACCAGAGCAGGGTGGGGACCTCTCAGAGCTCATGCAGGACCATCGGGCTTTGGTTTGTGGCAGCTCAAGATAGTGAGGGAGTGAAGAACATCTGCACAGCACCTGTGGAGTCTGCTAACACGACTGAGGTCTCCATCAGCCCATCAGACATCATTCCCCACAATAGTCTGGGTTAGCACATCGCTCTGTGGCCTTGATTCCCTTCCCAGTGTTCCACGTGCTGGTGGCCCATGGGAGTCATGCCATGCTCTAAGGCACAGCATGGAAAAGGGCTTTGTCTTCCTCTGTGTCTCGGTCTGTTGGGGCAATGGAAGACTAATGCTCCAAAGCTGAGTCCAAAACTTGGGGGGCAAATGACACAACCACCGATTTTCTCCAGAAATGTTTTGCACATCTGAACTGCCCAAGATGAAAAAAAAGATCAGGCTGGAGTTGAATGGGAGCCCTGAATCAGGTTGGGCTCTTGG
The DNA here is from genome assembly GCF_019232065.1 of Centrocercus urophasianus. Classification (NCBI taxonomy): domain Eukaryota; kingdom Metazoa; phylum Chordata; class Aves; order Galliformes; family Phasianidae; genus Centrocercus; species Centrocercus urophasianus. The sequence goes on along the minus strand of NW_024885199.1, from coordinate 701,841 downwards.
GGAAGGACCCGTGTCTCACTGCTATGAGGAAATGCCACCTTCCACCTCTTGGGCAGGGAAAGGACCTGGAGCACTGCAGGCCGTGGCTCTGAAGATGGTTTATGCAGGATCAGGCTGCCAGCAACCGTCCCGATCATGGGAAGGTGCCTGCCCATACCTCAAGGAGCACAGCCACATCCCAGGGGGGGAGGTAGGCAAAACCCAAAGCGTTCCCTGGATTACCCACACAAACACCCCAACCTCTGTGTCGAAGGTCAGCTCATCTCAAACCAGGCAGAGCAGTCTGAACCACAGGAGTCAGCGGGCACAGCATCCCCACCTCTGAGAACCTCCATGCCGAGAGCCCCAGCCCTGCCCAGCATCACGCTGAGCTGGACCCAGCCTGAGCAACACCCGAACGAGGCAGGCAGGGCTGGATGCCTCCCGAAGCCAGGCACCCATCGTCGGAGCTGCCTCTTGGAGATCTCCTCCCCACCCAGCTCTCCCTGGCCCTTTCCCTGCTTTATTCTTCCCTCTTTTAGTACATCCTGTGTTTCCCAAGCCCACTGATTGTTCTCCCTTTTGTGCTGGGGCAGACAGCCGGGCTCCCTAGACAATAGACAGGCTTCACAAGTGACTGGGAAGGAGAGGTGGAAGATTTACAGCCATGAGGTAATGGGCTGGAGGAATTCAAACTTTCTTTGCTTTAGGAACTGCCTCCCTCGTCTGCTTTGTCAGCAAAGTGGAGACAGGGAGGGTCCCGAGCTCCATTCAGAGAGCTGGGACAGACCTGAATCCTCGGGCTGCGACTGATTTCTGCCTCTGGGCGCAGCCTGCCCCGCCTGCTTTGACACTGCTTTTGCCAGGTTTCTCAACCTTGCCGAGTTGGTGACCCCCCCCCTCTCCTTTATTCAGAGCACAAAAATGCCCCAGCCCTTTTCCATTTACCCCAACGTCACCCGATGCCTTTGATGGTGCATCAGAACACGGGCAGGCAGCGCTGCGCCCCAGATAACACACAGCGTGTGGGGGCATGGCGAGGCCAGTAGGAAGCTGCTGGTGCAGAAGGTGAGCTCTTGTGGGCTGCGTGGGGGCGAGAAGGCAGCCACTGACAGCCAGGAGGAACGCTTTTGCAACTCGCAGCTGCCCGCATGGTTTCAGCAGTCCCTCCTTGGTGTGGGTGCAGCAGGCACAGACCGGGAAACGCGGCCTTTTGTCACGAAGGGTCATTTTTGGGGTGACCCATAACATGATTTCAGGCTGCCACGTTGTTTAATAGTTTGACTGCTCCAGGCAGGTGCTGCATCTGCAGCGAACGATGGCTGTGAGCTAATATGTGTGCTGTGTCTGTATGACTCCATCACGTCCTCTGCGAGGGCTCCAGGCTGCTGAGTTCTGCAGCCTTCAGACACTGTAAGTGTGCTGGTTAGAAAACTGAGAAGAAATGCCAAGTTTACCCATTTTGGGACCCCTCAGCACACCCTGCATTGCCGACAGGCTGTCAGCTGGACACCACCTGGCAGACTGCATGCAGCACACTGTGTTCCACGGACAGCACTTCTCCTCCCCCAGCCCAGGGGAGGTCAGGATGAAGGATGCTCTGGGGCCACAACCTTTGTGCCCCATAGAGGGCCAGCCCAGTTCCTTCATGTTTGTGAAGGTATTGTGAGCATTTTCCGAGCAGCCTGGGGGCTCTGTACTGGGCACTGTTATCCTTCCAGCTTGGCAGCAGTGTCTCACCTCCAGCCTGCTTTCTGCACACCTGGTCTGCAGGGTTGGCTGTCCTGCTCATAGATAACATCTGAAAATGAGCATTCATGGACCTGCCTGGGAGTTTCTCCGGCTCCATCACAGCTGCCTGCAGGGGAGCTGCAGGAGCAGAGTGCTGGAGGTGCCCACATGGGCTCAGCACAAAGCTGAGCGATCGCAAGGGTTGAGTGGTTTCCCCTTCCTTAACCCAGATCAGCAATCAGAGCACCTCCAGTGAGAGCCTGCAGCGATGCTCTGGGTGTTGCTCTGTTGACCTTTGGGGAGGTCGTGTTGGTAATGGCCACACGTTGCTCCCACAAGGGCAGAGCTTGGTGAGGCTGTAGCATCTGCGTCATCCTTTGCCAAGGCTTGTCAAGACTTGATGTGGCTGCACAGAACTCCCGTGGCCTAAGCATCTGGGAAGTCTGTGAGATCACAGCTGCTGTGGGTGGTTTCCCCATTTCTGGGACTGCCCAGGCTGGGAGCAGCACCTGCACTTTGCCAGTGGCCCATAAGAGTGAGAACAGATGGAGCTTTCTTCTCCAGATCAATGTTATCTCCTGATTTTCTTCCTGTAGCTTCATGTCTGTCTGTATCCTCTATCCTGGACACCCCGATAGATAACTCTGGTGAATACCCTTGGTGTGCTCACCTCAGCCATCATCCATGTGTCCCAAAAGCTCTGTTGGCTGGCAGGGAAGGCAGCAGGCAGAGCTCCTGTCCCAGGGCTGTGCCACGGATTCTGTCACCCCTTTGGATAAAGGTGGGTGCTGTCCTGTGACATCCTACCTCTGCATGTCACATCACTTGGGTGCTTTCCTGCCCTGTATCAGCAGGAACATCGGTGTTGCTCAGTTTTTGTTAAGCCCTAGGAACAGATTTTAAATAATAAGCACAACTTAAAATATCATTATCTACGCTTCTAAATGATCTCATATTTTTTTCCCCTGCTTTTCCTGCCTTCCTCCCCAAGCATGAGGTCAGACAGAGCAAGTCCCACCCCAGAGTCCATCTCGACTGCTTGAGAGGTGATATTTCCCTTCTCACTCTGCCCGAGTCCAACCTCCTACACGGAATTGAGAAGGAACATTTGCAGGACCAAATATTTACAATTTCCTTTACTCAAAATCTCACGAGGAATGGAAAACACTCTGTGGTGAGGAGCACCAGCAGGGTCAGATCCTCCGTCAGGCTGCGGTGCTTCCCTCCATCAGCCCACGTTCTCAGGCCACCACGTTAGAGAGACTGGCTGTTTCTGACCAAGGCCAGCACTGCGTCTCCAGCAGCCCTCACTCCATCCACCTCCCTGGAAATGGAGCAGGGCAGAGCTGTGAGCTTTTTCTAGCGGCGGTAGTTAACAGTTGGCCAGGGCTTAAAGCAGGATGGTTTAAATTATGTTTGGGACAGGTTGAATACAATAGAAAACCCAACATCCATAAAAGCACCTGCCAAGCCTAACTCTAAATATAAATCATCTGCAGTGCCAGACCATCCGAAACCAGTCCTGCTCCACTTGAATTATTGCTTTCCGTTGCTGCGTGAGCGCATCGCTCGCATCCAGCCTCGTCACAGCGCGTTCTGCTTCTCTGACTCGCCTCACAGCGCACAGCTCCTCTCAGACGGGCGAGCTGACCAAACCTGGTCAGTCTCACTCCTCAGCTGGTGTCACTTCATGACATTTTCTACTTTCTGAGGCCACCGCTCTCCAGAAGTTCTATTTGTGGATGGCATTATATTGGCTGGAAGTTTGACCTGGATGCGGTGACCTGGGAATGCTTTCTGGGGGCAGTACCAACTTGCCAGCACTGATGCAGGTGGCTGTTGGGCTGAGCCTGGCCTGTCATCTGCTAATGAGGGGAACAACCTCCATGTGCTTTGTTTCTACTGTGGGCAGCTCTCTTCTGGGGGTAGGACAGGCAGTGAGGTAATTAGCAGCATCTTAGCATTGCCATGCATGGGCAAATGAACCCCAAGGACGTAACAAGGCACGTGAACCTGTGATAAAGTGCAGAGGGTTATAAATAACCTTCAGCAACTCCTTCCTATTTGTCTCTTGTGTGTCCCCTGTGTGTGGGGATCAGACTCTACTGATTGGTGTGCTGTAATCTGATGAGAACCACCTGAGAGGGCTCCCCGTCAGCTCAGAGTCAAACCCAGCTGCCTCCCTTTGCTAGACCAAAGATCTGCAAAGACCTTTTGGGGTTGGATGCTCTTTCCTGAGCGGTGGCTGTCTGAGATCCATGGCGATTCCCGGTGTGGTGGCTGGAAGTCCAGGTGAGTGTGAGGACACTTCAGGTCATCTGCAGCTGTGGGTTGGTAGAGGCAGGGTCTGGGGGGCTGCAGTTTAGTGCTGACCCTAAGCTGATATCTGGCCTTGTTTTCCTGGCTGATTCCAGCTCGCTTGCTGTTGCTGTAGGTCAGGGTGAGCTCACAGTGGCACCTGGTGAGCAGGGCAGTGATGCTGCAGGAGTTCAGCCTCATGCGACAGCACGAGCCAGAAGGGAGCGTTCAGAACAGCCCACCTTCTTGTGCCTGCCGGCCAGCGTTGCAACACAGCTGGCACCACAGCGGTGTCAGAGACACCACAACTGAGGCTTCCGCCCATTTCAGGCATGGGAACACATCCTTGGCTCTTTGGGTTGTTTGTGACGCTGAATTGTCTTTGCTGGTTGGCCATGCTGGCTGGGAATGTGTAGGAAGTGCCATTTTAACAGGCTTCTGTAGCACAAAGTGTTCCAAACCAAACATGGCAATGGCCAAAGTGTGAGCGTTCTTGGGGACCGTTTCCCAACGAGTGCTGCCTCCTGAGGCCACTCCTGCCAGCTCCCAGGCTGATGCAGCTCCTGCCTGCTGAGCTGCAGGTCGGAGGCCATAGGGAGGTTGTGCTCATCGGTGCTGCACATCTGCAGGCTGAGTCTGGTGGTTCTCAGCACACGTGTGCTGCACAGACATCCCTGCTGCTTCCTGCGGGTGCTTGCATATATCTGCACTGTTCTGAGGCTGGAAAGGGGAGTGGGAGTCTTAAAGAAGCACTTGGAGCAAAATGAGGTGTAAGGGGTTTTTTGGGAGTGCTGAGTCTGAAAAAGAGTTTTGGTTCAGTGAACCACTGTGGCAGATATGATGGGGGGAATCCAGGGTTGGCTGTGACGTGGCGAGAGGACACAGGTGCAGGGCTGCGTGCAGCCAAGGCACAGATGTGGCAGCTCTGCAGCCTTTTGCCAGCAGAAATAAATCCCACCTGAGACCTGGGGGATCTGCATGCTTTGTCTGCACAGAGCTTTCTGACTCCATGGGAGAAGCTCTCCCTCTCCATGAGGTCAGGGATCTGGGCAGAAAGCCCTCAGCCCGCAGCTGGCACCTTAACTCCCACCTCAACCTTAACCTTAAGCTCATTTTCCTCTGACCTGAGATCTTTCTTCACCTCGTGGGTAATAGAAATCTGTGATCTCTGGAGCTGTCAGTCTGCTCCAAGGAACAGGAGGCACAAAGACTCCAGCATCACACCAACACCTGTACTCTTATTTCTGAGGCCCCTGTGCTTTTCCAGGAACTTTAGGGAGCCGCTCCAGAAGTGCCAAATCAGGCAGAATCCTCCATTCCCAATTAATTGGGTTCCTGATGGTGAGAGAACAGCGTGTGCAGCTGCAGTGCTGTCATCAGTGTTTGGAAAGCTGAGAGGTGACGAGCAAGGAGAGGAAGTTCATGTAAATGCAGACCTGTTCCCATGCCAGCTCTTGCATGTGGTCACCCCTGGTACCCATGGCCCTCCTTGTAAGCAGCAGGAGTGCTGGTGGTGTGCGGGGAAACAAAATCTTTCATTACCTCCAGCAAAAGCTGTTCTCCATCACAGCCCGTTTTCCAGGCAGTGTGCAGCTGTGGTTGAAATTTTTTTTGAATGAAAACATATTGTAAAAGTGAAAGGTTGTGTTTCAGTTTGGGTTTTGTTTTGCTTCTGATTTTTTTTTTTTTTTTCCACGTTCAACCTTAGGTTAATGCATGCAGATAATGCATGTAATTAAATACTGTGTTCTCATGGCTTGGCATTTAGTGAATGAAATGTTTTGACGTCGGCTTAAAGCATTCCAACCGGAGTTTCTGAGGCTTCCAACTGAAAATATACATCAGAATCTTTCTCCTGTAAAATCTCCCCGACTTCTGAATGAGTTTTTCCTGTTTGTGTCAGACGAACCCCCCCAGGTTCAGCAGCGCATTTCCTCCAGTGCTGTGGTCTGTGTGTACACCTTGTGTTCGGGTTTGGGGGTGATATTCTGCCCTGCTGCTGTCACCCCCGAGGTGCAGCTCTCGGGATGGGCAGCCTGGTGCTGCGCTCTTTGGGTGCTGCTGTGCCCTGGTTGCTCCCCTGGTTTGGTCCCCTGCTCAGAGCTCTGTTGCTGATGGGGTGGCAGGTTGTGTGACCATGATTTCTGCCAGGTCTGTTCTCTGATTTCTTGCCAGACAGGGAACTAACAGGAGTAACTGCGGGCTGCCAGCTCCTCTCAGAGTGAAATAAAGCAGCATGTTTTTGTGTGCGTCTCTGGTCGACTGCAGGCTACCAGTTTCCTCTCTGCCAGCCCTGGGCTCTGCCATCCCCTTTGTGCACGCCTGGAAGTAAATGGAGCAGGGCTGGGGGGAGCAGCTGGCAGTGGGGGAGGAGTGCCCCAGATGTTGGGGGTTTCGAGTGGGCAGAGGTGAAGTGTGGGCACGGCAGTGTCCAGGAAAGCTTTATTTCATCCCTCCTGCCCAGGGCAGGGGTTGGATGAGGCAATCTTCAGGGATCCTTTCCAGCCTAAGCATTCTATGACTGTCAGCCTTCCCTTAGGCTCCCAGCTGCACTCCTCCAGGACTCGTGGGGCCAATGCACCTGGAATGCACTTGGTGCGGTCTTAAGAAGGATGTGGATGGCAGGGGCTGCTGTGCCCTGAGATGCAGGAAGGAGGCTGTCTGCAGGGTGCGGATAGCAGCTGCGCTGCGCCCGAAGGACGTGCTCTGGAAAACACCTTAAGCTCCCATGGCTGAAATAGGAGAAAAGCCTCTAGGAACACATTTGGCAACATCCACGTTTTGTGTCTTTGAGAAGCAGTCAGCATTCATCCACTGCCCTGGCTCATCAGGTGGCTCCAAAGGGTTATTTCTGATTGCCTGCCCACAGGGACAGAGCTGTGCCACCTCCTCTGCTCAGCCCATTTCTGCTTCCAAGCACGGAGGCTGCAGAGCACGGAGCAGAGCTGGGGCAGCAGTGGGATGAGTTGGGAGAGGATTAATGAGGGCGGCATGAGCGTGATGCTCGCCACGGGCGGCTGGGACGCGCTGCATGGATCAGACTGCTGACAGGGCAGGGATGGGCTGAATCTCACCCTGCCAGGCTGCTCTTGGTGGAACCCTTCTGACTGAAACGCTGTGGAGATCTCAGGTAGGGCCCGCATGGGGGGGTGATCTAAGATGTCTGATCTGTTTTCAAACTGTAGAGGTGGGAGTTGAAACGCATTCTGCTTCTGCCTATTGCAGTGATAGGGGATTGAAGGCTGGTGCCTCCAGATATGGTGCAATGCAAATGAGCTCTTGCTGCTTTGATCTCTTTATCTTCCCTTTCTCTTTTTCTCCACCAAGAATACCTTTAGCATGGTTTTCAACCTGCAGGCTTTTAGCAAAAAAATTCAGCTGGCTCGATGGCTTCCAGTCCCATTCATTCTGCAGCCTCAGCTTTACCCAAAGCAGCGCAGGCATTTTGTGGTGGCCTCGGAGATCTCAAGATACTGAGGAAAGGAGATAACAGGAACCTTTATGAATCACTCTTGTACAATCTGAAGAATTTATAAAAACCATCATTTATTGCCGTTGGGCTCCTTTATTAAAGGTGGTTTATTTGTGCATCTTTTTTTCACTGGATGCTAAAGAGAGTGGCCAGAAGATTGGTGGAGATATCGCTCATCTCCAGGAGATTTCTGCAAGACAGCAGCGCTCCGTGCCTTGCAAGAGCAGGTCCAGCGATAGATCCTTCAGGGATAAGCATGGGAATTTTGGTCTGGTTTTACAGCTCCCACAGAAATCAGACTGCAGGACCAAAACTGGGAGGCTTTAATGTGTTTCTGTGTAATCAATTAATCAAGAGAATACCAGCTTGTTGGCTTCTCCCCACAGCCATCTTAAAGGTTTCTGCTCAGATGCCTGGGTGAAAGGAATCTCTGTTTGATGGTCGGGGAACTCGAGTTCCAACACTGACTGGACCTGGGGTTGAGTCCGTGCTGGGAAACGTCCCACCGAAATCCTGAGCTTCCTGAAAAAGGGAAAGGTATGGACAGAGTGGATTGATTTTTAGTGCTTGAGGAGATGGTCGCTATTTGGGATTCTTAACAGCTTCCAGAAGGCTCAAACCTGAGGATTGCAGTCATCGCGTTCTTTGGGGTCGCTTTGCTCCCTTACAGAAGTGGATCAAAGTCTGTTTCCCCGAATACTGGGAGTGCTGCCCCGTGGTTTGGGCAGTGTCCTCCCGGCATCCCACCTGCCTCCGTGATTGTGCCTCAGGTGAATTGCTTTGCTCTTTAAATCTCGTTATCATTCCTGAACTAAAAGGCTGCAGTGCCCATCTCGAGGCTCTTGCAGAGGCCATGGTGAGCAGATACTGGAGAACCCGGCGCGTGCTGTGTGTCACGTCATTCTCTTTGGTAAAGATCAGCTCATCAGTGAATGCTCAAAGGTTGCTCATGAAAGAAGGTGACATCAAAGCAAATAATTTAAGGAACCCCTGGAGGGCCAGAGGAGTTGTAAGGTCTGAGGCTGAATCACATGGGCTCAGTTTCCATGAACTGTGTCTCAGTTTTCCTGCAGGTACAAGTTAGAAATGCGTCTGATAAATGTTTAGGATGAGCTGGGGAAGGAGCGGGGGACGGTTTTAAATCACACTAATTACAGCCATGATGGCTTTGGTTCAGCGCCATTGGGAAGCACAGGTAACCTGAGCGCCTGGTGCTGGAGGCCTTCAAAGACGTCGCCCTGTGGGTGGGTGAAGGTGATGCAGAGCCGCATTTTGGTTCTGGGAGCTCGTGTTGCTTCTCTGACAGCGTTTCAGACTGCTGCCACATAACGTGGTTGGACTGCAGGAGTCCTGCTTTGATCTTGTAGCTTGTGGAGAGGGCAAAGAGGAGGTGGTTGGGGAAAGAGGAGCAGGAGAGCTCTGGGATGGGATGGTAGGGCATGTCCCACTGCACCAGAGCAGCGTGGCCTCCTGGACCCAAAGGCAAGCAGCTGGGCAGGCTGCTGAACCCAATATTTGTTTGACTTCAGTAGATGCTGAAGATTTAAACGAGAGAGCTATTTCGGAAAGACAAAATCACTGGAGGACCAGAGAAGCAGCAGGAGAGCCTGTGATCCATGGATCCCAAAACCCTGCGTGGATGTGCCTGAAAAAGTAATCCCGAGGAGGGTTCGGATGCAATGGCATCCTTTCAAAATGAGCCGAACGTGGCTGACTGGAGCAGCCATCCCCCAACACCTGCACAGATGGATGGCCCTTTCCACCCAGACAGAAGCACTGCCGTGCTTACGTGTGCTGGGTTGTGTGTAACGCAAGAAACGTTACTAAGAGGAGAAGCACGAGCTTGGGAAAACAAGCAACAAGTCAACAACATCCTGATATGAGCAATAAGGCAAACACTCCAACAACGCTTCGGGCAGGAATGCTGTGTCTTCACACGAGGGTGGGTGACCTGTGGAGAAAAATGTGTTGAGATTGAGTCCTGCAGGAGAACTGTGGATGAACAAACAGCATCCAAACCCCCGCAGCAGCAGAGATTTATTTATTTGTAAAAAATGAGCCTAAATCTTCCCTGTGCCTTGAAAATCTGTCCTCTTCTTTCTGCCCTAAGAGGTGATGGGGGAGGGCCCCTTCTCTTTGGCCTGAACACAGATGGGAGCCCTGGGGAGGCAAGGCAAGGGGAGCAGAGTGATGGGTAGGGTAATTTCTCCTCTGATGTCTGGATGACTGCTTGAGGAAGCAGCGTGCTTTCCTCCTCCTGGGGTTATGTGTGTATAGACTGAGGTGGAGGAGGGAAGGAGTCAGAATAGGTGCTTTTATATGAGATTGGAGAAGTGCCTTCTGCAGGGAGCAAGCAGTGCTGCCCGCATTGCCAGCAGAAGGCAGCTTGAGGAGCAGGCTGCAGAATTTCCAGGAGATGTTGAATGTTTCAGGTCTGTGTTTTGTTTCATAGCCTTTCATTTCGTGTTTTTTTTTTGGTTTTTTTTTTTTTGGTTTTATTATTTTTGCATTGTTTCACAACATGTCAAAACATCAGGCTGATTCATTACAGTGTAAACACGATGCACTTTGATGCAGGGAAAAAAGATGTTTTAATGGGTGCTAAGTAGCAACTGCCCTTAGGGATTTAAAAATAAAAATAGCAGCAGCACAAACTAATATTTTAACCCTTGTGTTACACCACGGGATCATCCAAATACGGAGCATGGAGTGGCACACAGAACAATGCGAACAGGAATACAGTGTGCTGCTCTCCATCCCTTTGCAGCACCGAGCTGTCAGCTCTGAGATGAGCTGCGCAGGGTTTTCCCTCACTGAAGTGCTTTCTGTCTCAGTGGAGAAGCAGAGCACACGGAGTCATGTGTGCACACTGCAATGGGACTCACCTGAGAATGTCTTCTTCCCCACAGGGATCTGAGCATGAACAACATCAGCCAGCTGCAGCCCAGAGCCTTCGGCCGCCTGCAATTCCTGGAGGAGCTGTGAGTACCCAGTAGGGGGGTGCTGGGCTGGGGCTGCGTGCTTCTGAGGTGGGCTGGGCTCTGATGGGCGCTGTGTGCAGTGCAGGGGTTAATTGCTGCTGCAGGGTTGGGGCAGGATGCACCTTCAGGCTACGCTGCGTGTGCCAAACACCAGAATTTAAGAATCAGCCCATCATGCAAAAGTGAGCCCAGAGCAGAGCCAGAAAACGGGGAGCTTCGTTCTCCGTCCGCACGCAGCTCCCCTGCAGCCAAAGCCACGAGAACTGCTGGGCGCGCGGCGGCTGGGCAGCGGTGGGGCTGCGGCCCCGCAGATCACAGCAGGGACGGCCGTCCTGCAGCGCAGCGCTGTGCTCAGGCACAGCTCCGTCCCGGTCTGCAGGGATCAGCACGAGGCTGTGTGTCAGCAGAGGAGTGGCCACACTTCTGAAAGTGTGAAATTAACCACCAGCATGAGCAACCACAGCGTCCCTTGGGGGCCCGGCAGTCAGAGCCTGGAAGGGGGCAGAAGACTGAGGCCGGCCTTGTATGGTTGTGTTCCACTTGACCATGAGAAATCCCTCCGGGTGCTGTTCTCATGCTTTTGCTCCTTTCTATGCAATGCCTTCTGCTGAAAAATGCAGTTTCTTCAAAACACCATTATTCCATAGCAAGAAACACTGATACTATTGTTGTATATGAGGTACGTGATGTAAACTTGTGGTGCATGTAGCACTTAAAACAGTGTCTAAATGGAGCACTTTGACTACACCGAATCCCCTCTCACAGCCAACGCTGCAGATGACAGGTATTTCTGAAAAGGGCAGGTTTCTAAAGGTTGGATTCCTTACCAGTAAGGTCAGTGTGATGCTGAGGCATTCGTGTATAGCAGAGGGGCAGTAAGTGCTGCCATCCCATGCTCTGCCACCTGTGCTTGTGTTCATGAAGCAGTGACCTCCAAATCATCAGTGCTGTGTAATGAACAGCAGCTTCTGTGAGCAGAAGGCTTTCCCTGTGCTCACTGGTGCTGATTTGTGGCTGCACGTTTGCAGGTGGACTCCTTGGAACAGTCGATGTTGACCAAAAAGCCCAGAGGAGATTCCGACACCCACTGTTCCCATAACAGCCCCGATCTCACAGTGATCAAATTGCAATACTTTTATTTTCAAATGGTCTTCAAACCCATCTTCTTCATCTCTCTGTCTCTTGCATTAATTATGCTTGCAGGGACTCCCAAACTCCCCATTTCCGAGCTGGGCAGGACTCCTTTTTTTCGCCCTCCTGCAGCTCTGCTCTCGTGCTGCCCTCAGGAGATGCGTTTTCCAAGGTCTTGCCTCCGTCTTGCAGCCATTCTCTTCCCATTTTGTCAAGCACCCAAAGCACTCACAGGTCCTCACACACAGGCCGTGCTCTTTCGTATACAATTAATGGCTGTCTTGCTGCAAGCAGTCGTGTCCTGATGACACGTCGTGCACAAACAGAACAGTCTAAACCAGCAATGAATAAATATTCATAGATACCAATGGAGCCAGCTTCCCACAGCCAAAAATAATTATGAATGACACAAATCAAGAGGGAAAATTAAACAGGAAAATTTGAAAAATAACTGGAAGTTGTTAAAGAACATTTCACTGGAGTTTCCAAACGCCACAGCTGCTCATTGGGAAGGTAGAGGTGTTTTGAGTAGGAAAAAATCACCGCCATAAGGAGAAATGGAAACTGTGGCGTTTTGGATCTGCACACATCCAAGTTCACACTTCAGTCATACGGTAAAACACAGAAGTCATAGTTATGGACATCAAGCGGTGGATTTGAAATCAATGAAGTGAGGAAAGATTGTCGTATAATAGGAAGAACTGAAAGTGACCCTTCCAACAACAGCACCTGGGCAGCAGCGGTGTGCGTGTTGTTCATAGGGATGTCAGGGCCAGCACTGCAGCTTAGCTGGCTTCTCCCTTCAGCTTTCACTTTCCTGTAATCCTCAGAGGCATCTCGAAGTCTCTTTGCCATTCCTGGCCTTGAACACATACAGAATCACATCGTCCTGGGAGCGATGGTGGAGCAGAACGAAATTCCAGCCTCAGCCTCCTGTTAGACCGTGCTGACTGGGGTCTGATACGCGATGGCACCCAAAGGAGGGAAACGGGGAAGGGTGTGAGGGTGAGGTGTGGGGAGCAGCTGAGCCAGGAGCTGCACTCGATGCTCCTCACGGTCCTTCCTGGCTCAGGATGTCCTTTGGCTCAGGCCATGTTGGGGCAGTCAGTGCTGCGGGTGAGGGGCAGCAGGTGACGCGCTGGGAAGGAAAGCTGCCCAGAGGAGCAGATGGGCTGCGTGCTCCCATTGCTGTAGAGGACAAACGCTCTGATAAGCGTCCACCACATCCACCTCCACCTCAGCAGGGACGGAGCAGAGGCCCATAGGGATGCATGGGCTCTTCCCTGCAATCCTCCCCTCTGCAGCAGGTCTCTGGAGGCAGAGAGGTGCTTCGATGTGGGCCTCACACAGACAGGAGCTGCCCTGAGTTTTCTACATCTCCTTTTTTTTTCTTCTTTTTTTCCCCCCTTTTCTTTCTTTCTGGCAGTGGGAAGGACGTTTAAAGTTGCTAATAAATTCCAGTTAATGAAGCCTGAAAAGCCAGAGCTGCGTGCCAAGAGAAACAAGAGCAATCAGTAGAGAAGGAATAGAAAGAGGATCTTGAAAGCTGGCCTGGGAATAACAACATGTTGAAATGTGTTCACCGGCAAGGGCTTTGTTACCATGCTTTGAATCCAAACACGAGAGCTCGGTGCCAAGAGGAGAAACTGCAGCCAAAGGCAGGTGTTCATTGCCATTCACCTCCTGCTGCGGGGCACAGCGGCAAGATCAGACCCCTTCCCAGCCACTGGCTCTTTCACCTGCCTCTTCTTGGGCCCCGAGGGCCGAGGGACTCAGTATCCAGGGGAGTGCCACGCCGTGCATTGATCCAGGAGCAGCGCCGTGCTGTGCGCTGATCCGGGAGCAGCAGGAGCTGTGCTCTCCCCTTCCAGGCAGCACGGAGCACCGCAGGTCCTCTCAACGTTTTCCCCAGGACGCTGCCAGGCTCCTGTGCCTGCAGCAGCAGGATGCTGCGACTGAGCCCCGTGCTGGGCTCCTCTGCGGCCCATTGGAGACAAGGCTCCCAGCCCTGGTGCATCCAGGACTTCATGTTCTCCTGGTTGACGCTGCTCCGTGGCAGAGCACAGCACTGATCATCAGTGCGGCGGGTGAGCAGCAGCATGGAGAGGATTAAAGGGTCATTCCTCCTATGAAGCATTCCCAAAGTCACTGCTGTGCAATCCGCGTGGTGTGGAGGCAGATGCTGGCGAAGATGCAGGTGAAGACAGGAGAATAGGACTTCCAAGGGGTTCTCCATGGTGCACATTGAAAAACGTTACTGAGGAGCACTGAAATTTCTGTTCTTTTCTCCTCCGTTTGTGCTGGGGACGGAATTCAGCATTTGAAAAATCCTTGCGAGGGAGAATCTCTGCCCCTCGTGCTCCTTAAGTGGTCCTCAAACAACTGCCAGAGGGGATCCCAAGTGGGGCACAGAGATTGGAGTCAAAATTCTAAACTAAAGGTTTGAAGGGAGTAAATCCCCTCCGAAAACCTTGACGTAAGGGGACAAAATGAAGGTAGTCTGTGTCCTGTATTGGGTTGTTCCATAAGGAGCTGTCTTACTAAATCTTCCTTGGCAAATGAATCCAAACTAGCTTGCATACGAACATTCGTGTGGGTTGAAAACTGGCTGCAGGACCATAAACAAAAGAAACGAATGCCATCAATCTATCGAGTTGGAACAGGCATTTGGTGGGGGCACGGGGAGCTGGGTTAGAAACAGGCCTGAGTCTCCTCCTCAGGGATGGAGTAAGCAGTAAGACCATGTTGGAGACACCTCCAGGTGATACCGCAGCAGGACCAGCTGCAGATTCCTGTGTGGGAAGGGAGAGTCCAAGCCTGACTCTTTCCTCAAATGTACCATGTTTTCACTTGCATGACTTAATTGGCTTAATTCCTGCTTTGCACCAGCATGAGAACAAAGTCGAGCATAGCATGGAGCCCTTGGTCCCCCATGCACCTGGCAGATGGCACGATCTTGACACGACGACACCGTTTAGACAGGAGTGCAGAGAGTTTATCTGGGAAGAGATTCTGCCTTGACAATATTAGAGCTTGAGAAATGAACCCGAGCGGGAGATCAAAGAGGAAGGCTGACAGGAACGGTAATGATCTGGCAAGGGGAAAATTCCACTGGGATGTGGACATGTGTGTGCATCCTGTCCTGCCAATGGGCAACGTTCCTGCCTCCTAATGTGAACGATAAGGGCATCGTCATGTTGTCTGAGCGCGTGACATGAGCCATCATGCCCAACAAACAGCCTTTGGGCGTGCCATGAAGTTGTAGCATGACCAAGAAGCCCGAGATGCAGGAGGGGGTGGGAGCCTGTGGTAACTGAACTACAGCAACCGTGAAGAGGTAAACCATGAGTTTGTTCCAACTTGGAGTGTATTGGGAATGCAGATCAAAGCCTGGAGGAATGTTCCCAGAAATCACTGGAGGGGGGAAAGGAGGGGAACAGAATCTAAAATCCACCAAACACGCAAGCTTTCCAAAGACAGCCAGCCAACTCTGGCTCCCGCTCACCTTCCACTTGCCCCTTCTCTCCCTCTTCCATCAGTCATTGTAAATGCACTTTTCCCTTCCTGCCAATCCATCTCACTTTAAAAGCTCCGGGACAGAAGGACATGCAGATGAATCAGGACTGCCTATCCTAAAGAGAGACCTGAGCAGGCTTGGAGCTGTGCTGTGGGTCAGATGTCCGTGGCCACAACAGCAGCCCCCCTTCCCCTGTGCCTGGGGCACAAAGGAGCGCTGCCTCTTGATTCTTTCTTGCAGAGTTTTTTGCTTTGGGCCTCAGAAGCAAATGAAGAGCTGTCTCAAGGGAAGTCACACTGGCAGCATCACTTTGAATGTTATTGTTCCCTTTTAAACAGGAAGGAAATTATCATTTCAGTGAATTTCCTATTGAATTTTGCCTGGAGATGTGTTCAGTGGGTGCCTCCCTGCCAGGCTGGGAGATTTGTGGGCAGTCAGAGAGTGAGAGGGATGGAAGGAACCAAGCAGCAGGGAGACTGCCAGGTGACAGCGAACTGCTGGACAGGATGCCCCAAAAGACCTGAAACACATTCCTGGCCTACGTTCAGAGGAATGGCACAGGAATGGCACAGCTCCCTTGCCTGGGACACCTGGGTGCCTGGTGTTGGGAAGAAGGCAAAAGTAGAGGAGAGAAGATCTGGAAGATGGAGGTGAGCTGGGAAACGGCACAGTCCCCATGGGGCAGAGCCAAGGACAGGCAGCAGCAGCAGGGACACGGCTGCCTTTCCTGAACCTGGGAATGCTCTGCCCGCCACCCCCCCACACCCCCTCAGTTCTGTTTTATTGCGGTACTGTGATGCTGCAAGCTGACCTAGCACGTGTCCCTGCCACCCCGCTCCAAGCCAAGAGTCACAAGCTCCCGTCCTGCCAGTCCTGGAGGTCCCAGCTCCATTCAGGGATACAGCAAGCAGGAGCGAGTCCTGCAACCACCTGACCGTACCCAGGGACATCAATGCGAGGGCGCAGAGCAGCCAGAAACAAGTGAGGAGGCGCACGGTGACCCCGGAGTGCTGCAGCAGGGCAGACAGGAGCTCCAAGGACAGACAGACCGCGGAGCGGAGCTGGGACAGCCGGCTGGAGCGGCTGAGGATCCGTGCGGGATCCTCCCTCCTCCCGGACAGCCCTCCCTCCCGTGTGGAAATCAGCAATCAAAGAAGCAATTACCCCAAATCGCAGCCCCCAAGTGACAAATAGCCCAGCCTGCCAGGCAGCTTGCACGCTGCAAGGAGGCAGGTTACGACCTGCTCACACACATTAAAGGGACGACCCTGCGCTGTTTATGCTGTCAGAGGCCCTAATTACGGCAGTAATTTTCTCTGGATTCCCGAAGGGAGAGACGGGGAAGGAGGGAGCCTGGGCACCCAGCGAGCTGCTCTGCCACGGGGAGCCTGCAAAGGCTCGGAGCCTCTGCATGACCTCTGCAGTCCTCACTGCAACGTGCTCTGCTTCCAGCCCGGATTATGCTGCTCATCCCCTGCACTTGTCTTCTTCACAGCCAAAACATCTGAAAGGAAACAGGCTTTGTCAATGTTGCATGAATAATACAGCTTGTTTCCTCGTATCTGTGCCAGCCTCCTGGGTCTGCTTTGGAGTTTCTGAGAGGCTGAAGGTTCTCCTGATCACAAATGATATTCACTGTCTCATGTGGGGGTGCAATATTCCAGTTCAAATCAGGTGGACGGCAGCAAGTTCCTTACCGTGTGAATGTGGGAAGCCCAACCTCGACACCTGTCTGAGCACAGGAGGATCAGAAAGTAAAGCACAAACACCAGAATAATCTGGGATTAAGAATCAGGTCACTGAGCCAGTTTCACATCTGAACTCTGTCCCCGCTCTTTGTGCCGTCAGCCTGGGGGTCCTGCTCTCATTTGTGAGGCTGCTTTGCGCTCTCTCTGCCCCTCCCGCCCCTTCACATCAGTCTCTTCCCCAGGCCACGCTGCCCCTATCCTTGCCTTCATTCCAGAGCCCCTTTTCCTTTTCCGTCCTGGTTTTGGGAACAGGCAATATGGAGGGGTCACACACCAGGTGTGCAGCACAGCTTGCAGGTGTTGCTGCGTTCTCCCCAGCAGGGCTGCATCAAGAGGCATCAGTTGTGAAGTGTCTGCAGACAAAGGGCTGTCATTACAAGGATGCTGATGCATTACTGGCTCTTCTTTTCACTGCAGACGCCTCTCTGGAAACCAGATCTCCAGTATCCCAGGGGAAGCTTTCTCTGGCCTCTACAGCCTGAAGATTCTGTAAGTAATTCATTCCCCTCTGCACAGCCACCACCATCCCTGCCCCCCAGCACCCTGTGCCAGGCACTGGCCATGCACTGAGCCTTGCAGAATGCAACTTAACCAGGCGTTGCAGCACCAGTTGCTGAGCACACAGAGGCTGACACGTCCCTGGGTGACGGAGGAGCTGCACCCACCCAAGGACCTCCACACATCCGCAGCCCTGCTTCCTCACTTCTGCTATGAGCACCCCCATGGCTCAGCCCTCCACGCCACATGGAAATGCACTGCAGGAGAACCTGCAGAAGTTCCTCTTTGGGTAAAACTCCCCAAATCCCCCGAGGTAATGTCCCCCAGATGTGGTGTCTCGGGGTGATGTGGACACACAGTCGGGTCCTGGAGCACCGCAGCCATCAGGGCTGTGCCTGAGATCTGCCAACCCCAGGAAATGCACATCATAGCGACCACCCCACCTCTGCCTGTCCGAGTGGGGAAGGGCTGGGGCTGCTCCCTCAGGAAGCTCTGAGGGATGAAGGCCACCAGCAAGTTCTTCCCCAGGGAATGGTTCCACAGCCCAGGGCAGTCTCACTGCTCACAGTCACACTTTTTGCATCCTTCAGGTCTGTGCAGGGCACTCAGCTGGGAGTCCCTCTTCCTCTCTTTCAGGAACCATCTTAAAAATCTCCTGCAATAAACATTTCATCCCCAAAGGGATGTTTTGAACTCAGCCGCAACGTGAAATTGTTGTAGCCGGTCCAGTTTATACAGAGTGAACAGGTACAGACCTGCTCCGGGATTAGAGAGCATAGGGCTGTTTACTGTGTCTTCTGAAGATGTAAAGTATGAATCCTGCCCTAAATCTCAGGGCTTAGAGATTTATCCATCCCCTGCATTAGGCAACAAATCAAAGGAACTGAGGAAAAACCGCAGCTCTCCCACCCAATTTCAACAAGAGGAACTTTCTACTTCAGGAACTCGGGAGCTTTTAAAGCCGCTTTTGATCAATTTCTATTTGTGTCAGGCCTGGGGAACTACTGATGCAGAACGTAAGAGCACAGCTCCTGCAGGTTGCAGTCATGAGAGCAATGCACTGCCTCTGTGAGATGCCTGCGTGCACTCAGGGACGGCTCTGAGAGTGGCCGCAGTGCAAGGAGAGGGCAGAAGGGCTGGAGATGGAGCTGAGCCCAAGACTTCTGCTTCTGGCAGCCTGCCGTGCCCTCAGCCAGGCTGTGCTCCTGACACTGAGCGGCCACTGGGCTGCCATTACAACCCCTCTGCCTGCCATACCAGCCCCTCTGGCTGCAGGGCTGCCCATGTATGCCTCCCCACTTCTGATGGAGGTCTGCAGAGGACTAACCCAGCTCCAAGACAAGGAAGGGTTGATGCTCACAGAGAATGTCTCATTGAGAGCAGTTCTTGCTTCCAAAAAGAAAGGCACTGCCAGCCCTTCAATTTCCAAAGCCTCGAGTCTTTCCTGCCCAGGTTTGCAGGGTATGTCAGGCTGCCGTGTGCTCCTGCTCTAATTGCTGTCTGTAAGCCCACAGGAGCGTGGTCACTGGTGCATGTAGTTATGAGTTCACTCCAGCCACTGAGTCCCTGCTGCCTCCAGAAGCAGCATTCACCTCCATATTTTCGTCACTGTGATGGTGATCTGGGGGTGTAACCAGGTGCTGGAGGTCTGTAAGTTGGTGCACCTGCACAGCACACAGAAGTGTGCTCTGAACTGGTCGCACTGAGCCTCAGAGCATCAGACAGTCCAGCTGCACCCATGTCCTGCAGAGCTGCACTGGGCAGGGCGAGGTGGCCCGAGCTGCTTCCTCACTGCTCCCCATCCAGATCACGTCCTTGCTCCCTTGGGACCAGTACAACCACTCCTGCAGTCATGTGCTTTTCTCTTCACTTTAATCTCCAACAACAAACCACACATCTTGAAGGAGGTATCTGGAGAGGGAATCTGAAAAGCCCATGAGGCAGGAGAGATCAGAGAAACGCTGGGATATGAGGTATTAAAAGCGAGGAGCAGAGAGGAACGTCCTGTCTCCTCCCTTTCAAAAGGGCCGAGGCATCAGGCTGATTCCTGACCGGGCTGCTTCCATGGAAACCAAAGGAGAAGTGGGGAGGAGGAGTCACCTGTCAGGTTGTTCCCCTGGAGGTGCCAGGCTCCATCCGACAGCCAGCAAAGGCTCTGGGATGCGCTGCTGGGATAGCTGACTGCACAAAGCTGGGGGTGGGCAGCCGAAAACGGGGCTGGGGGAGAAACCAGAGACCCCCGGCAAGATGAACTAAAGGGAAAACGAGGCAACTGAGGTCACCTGCCATCAAAGAAAGGTGGATGAGGATGGAAGTGGCCCTTTAAGGACAAACAGCGCTGCAATGAGGAAGGAAACACTTCTCCATACCTGAACGGCAGGACTAGCAGGCTTTGGAGCGGATGGCAGCGGGGGAATTGAGGACAGATCAGCTCCGTGGATGTGCGTGCTGCCACGGGTGGCAGGCGGCGCAAAGCAGCACATCCTGCTGCAGCCTGAGCTGTTCAGCTGGGTCACTGGGCTCAGAGCTACGGCCTGAGGGACGGGGGTGACCCCAGAGAGACAGGGATGGTAATTGATTTTAGTGTGGTGGGGCCTTAGAGCTCGTTGCAGTCATGTGCATGCCCAGAAGTCAACTCTGGGGCTGTTAAGGGGCCTGGTGCTTTCCAGTCTTTCCAGAGAATTAACTTCTGTTTAAAAATGGATGGGAAACACCCTGGGAATTCCTTCCCAAACCTGTCCATGCAGATGGTCCTCTCCCTGCCCTCAGAGTGAATCCCAGAGCTTCTGGAAGCAGGACCAGCTTGTTGGCTTTGCCTCCTCCGGCTGCTCCAGTGCACAGAAACCACCTGGAAAGTGGCCATAAAGATAGGCCTGTGCAGAAACCATACGGGGCACAGCCAGGGGAGCAGGTGTGGAAGAGAGCAAGTGAAAAGCCAGGCATTTTGCTATCAAAAAACCACCATGACACAAAAGAATGTGCCCAAGATCTTCATGTACTGAGCCCTAGGCCTGCCCTGAGCCAAAGCAAGATGAGATGTGTCCTCTTTGGCTCCCTTAGCTGAGCACAGGCTGGCAGCTGATGGGAATGCCTGTTTGTAAAAGGACTTTGTGAATGCACCTCTCCCAGGGCTCTGCTCTGCAGCACGGCCAACCCTGACCCTCGCCACGAAGCCCAGGATCCTTGCTTCGGGGCCAGCATCATTAGAAATCAGCTCCATTGGCTGCTTCTGTCCTTTGCCATGCTACTTCTCTCCAAAACTGTCTCCTCACTCTGTGCTCCCCAATCCTTGGAGCTTTCCAGGGCAGCAGAATGGAAACTGTCCCATCCTTCCAGAACTCCTCGTGAGCCACCCAGACCCTCATCTCCAAGCTGAGCTCCATCAGCCGTGAAGCACAGGTCCTGATTGTCCATGCGGCTGATCTTGCACTGCCATGGCTTCACACCGCATCCCACCCTCAGTCTGCTGCACAGAGGGGGTTGCCAGGCTTCTTGTTTTCTTGGCTGAACACGCCGTAGCAACGGCAGCACTCACAAGCCAAGGAGGGATCCCACACCAAACTTCACAGGGAAAAATTCCAAGCACAACCCGAGCCTGCCTCACCCCGAAACGTGGAGGGCAGAATGCCTGCGTGCATCCTCTTGGCTGCAGCGCTGGCACCCCCGCAGCCAGCCAGCCGGGGATGGCCCACACCATTGCTCCATTCCTCAGCAAGCCTCAACCAGCCCACGGCAGCACGCAGACCCAGCACTGCCCACAGCAGGCCCACACAGACACCGCTGTGAGCACGGCGCAGCACTGCCTGCATGGGCGCGCTGACCCCGTGCTCCCACCCCACGCCGCCCTGCAGCCACCGCCAGGGCTGCTCTCCATCAGCTCGTAGGCTGGACTGAGCATGGCATGAGTGGCCTCGCTCTGCTGTGCACCTCTCCTGGCTGGTTGGACCCTTCCCCATGGGACGCACTGGTCACGTCCCACACTGAGCCGCAGCCTCAGGTGGTGCAGAGCAGGCACCGGCTGGCTTGGTTTGTGAACACACATCAAAAACATCACCAAAAGGCCCCCAGGAGGGGGGTTTGCAGGTGGCTTGGAATGCTTGAGGAATCCCCGGCTAGGCCCTGCCTCTCTGACAACCCCGAATTTGAGCAGACCATGGGAATGGTGTCGCATCCAAGGGAGATGCTCCCATAGGGAGGGAAGAGGAATGTGCAGAGGTTGGAATGCCTTTAAGCCTGATACATGAGCTGCAGACACAGCTGCCTTAAGCGGGACCAGCCCTTAGACTGTGCTGGCTGAATCACTTCGGCCTCCCCAGATGGGGACACTGGATCATGCACAGACCTGTACCTCTTGAGGGCTGTGAGTCTGCTGAGACCGTCTTGTGCAAGGATCCTGGGGTGACGGGGCCATTTTCCTGGTCTCTTCCAGTAAATAATCTTTCAATTTCTGAGATCAAAACATGACCCCCTGAAGCACTGTGATCTGTGCTGACCCCAGTCAGAGTGACCTCACCTCCTCTTGTAGGTGTGCAGCCGTCCTCCCCTCAGCAGCAGTGCTCAACGTCAGCTCAGGGTGCACCCCCAGACCCAGAGATGTCCTTCCTTTGAGAGAGAACCGTTTATCACTCTGTGTTTGACGCCCCTGCTGCCTTTCTGTGAAAAGCTGGGAGCTCTGGCACAGCTCTGAACTGCAGTGCTGCACACACAGGCTGACGGTCACAGAAAGCCCGTCTGAGTGCACCTCAGCCCCTTCACTGGTGACACGACTGTGCTGCAAAGGTCCTTCACCTCACATCCCTGCAGCGGATCTCTCACTGCAGCACCAGAACCCCCCCGGGACCCCAAACCCAGGGCTGACCTGGACTGCTGCCTAAGAGCCCCGGGTGACCAGCACACTGCTTGCCAACCCCCCAGCTTTCTGCCTGGGGTCCGGGACAGCTTCAGAAATAAGCAGCAACATCTTCCATTTGGTCAGAAAAACTTTTGTATTCTTCACAGACTTTTTCCTTTTTTTCTAATTATAGGATGCTGCAGAACAATCAGCTGAGCCGCATCCCTGCAGAGGCACTGAGAGATCTTCCAAACCTCCAATCTCTGTAAGTCATTAAGAATCAATGCTGCAAGCTGTGCAGTCCCTTGGGGGCAGGACTTCCCAGCACTTGAGTCATTAGTTCCTTTGTCAAGGATGTTCTGTCCCTTCTTCCTTTTCTTTTCCAATTAAAGCAAAGATTACTGTCACTTAGCATTGAAGGGAGGGTGGTTTTCATGGAAGGAACACTGTTGTGGTAAAGGATGTTGAAATTACAGCTCCCCATGTGTGCATAGTGACGAAAAGACCACCAGAGCCAATGCACTTTTCAAGGAATGCTGGAAAATGTCCACCCGGGAGGGTTCTGTCCTCATCACTGCACACCACAGCGGGGCAGGGACCTGATGGGCACACGGAGGAGGAGCAGCTGTCAGCACGGGAGTCCTACCCACACAAAAGGCCGTTGTGTCAGAGTAGGAAACGCCTTAAAACACTTCTAGTGATTCAGGCACAAAGCCGAAGCTGTGGCGATGCTCTTCTTTTAAAGCAACTGTACCTACAGCAGCTCTGTGCTGCTGCACTCAACCGAAAATCACACATCACCAAAAGAAGTTTTCCTGAGCAGAGGACAGGTGGAAGTGCAAACAGCAGTGCAAAAAATGACAGCGGTTTGCACTTTGTCCATTTCCTGAGGACATCTGAGCAGGGCGCAGGACCCACAGCTGGCGGCTGGGAGCCCGGCGGGGCTGGGAGGCACAGCGCTGCTCCAGGTGGGACATTCCTGAATCTCAGCGTGCGTCACTGAGGTTTGTTCCACCTCTGGGCCACGCACTGCTGCCAGCATGACCTGCTGCTGTCCGTCCAGTGCTGCTCCCCCAGGGGAAGGCGCTGCCCTCGGGGCTGCAGTTCTCCTTCTGGTTCATACTTGAAGCAGAGAAGCTTTTCCTTCTCTCCGTTCTAACAGGGCAGCACTGCACTGGGGTGAAGGACTCCCAGCGTGAAAAGCAGCGTGTCTCAGTGTGGACAGTCTCTGTGTCTGTAGGCAGGTACAGAGCTGAGGTGCTTTGCTTGGATGTCACCGTGCTGCCATGACTTCTCTGCCTAACCTCAGGCCAAGAACCTCCAGTAGAGGTCTGTGTTACAGAGATCTGTTTTTTTTTATTTTATTATTTTTCTAATATCTGAGTCATTTTCCACGCGTTTATGAGACTCCCGTGTATTCGTTGCCAAAATATGAGCCAGCCTGGAACACCCATGAAACGCCACAGTGCGGTTTCTGAGCAGCACTGGTTGTGCTGCCTGAGACCCAGTGTGCTCCTATTGCCCAGAGCCTGTTTGTCTCCATTCCAAAGGGAAGTGGCCTCGTGCTGCACCATGACAGATCCTGGGGTACCGGACCTGCGTGGCACTTCATGGAATAGTAACCATCTGCACTGCAAGTTGGAGACTCAGCTGGGCAGAATGGGCAGCAGAACAGGGAGGTGAAAATGGGAGCCAGCAGGTGGGGTGGAACAGGCAGCTCTGCTGGACTGAAATGGACTGAAATGGACTGAAATGGACTGAAATGGACTGAAATGGACTGTGTGCTGGTTGTTTGCTTGCTCTTTCAGATATTTGCATTTGATGTCCAGGTTGGTTATTCTGGGATTGAGGTGGGATATGAA
Organism: Centrocercus urophasianus; assembly: GCF_019232065.1. Classification (NCBI taxonomy): domain Eukaryota; kingdom Metazoa; phylum Chordata; class Aves; order Galliformes; family Phasianidae; genus Centrocercus; species Centrocercus urophasianus. Next base: position 677,793 of record NW_024885199.1, on the reverse strand, counting down.
GGAAAGCACGCTCCTTATGGACACGAGAAATGGAGTTCTGAACACTCATCTCTTTTCTCAGGAGTCAAACCAATGGGAGCTGAGAACAACAGCTCTGAGCTTAGCTCTGTTTGTGGGACTACCCAGGAAATTCAAGGGGTCCTGCTGTGATCCCCTGCAGGAGCGCAGAGCAATAACAAACACCCGAGTGTGCTGAGCCGTGCGTCGGGCTCATTAACGGCTCACCCACAGGAGATGGGCACTGCGTCTGCCCCTGTGCCAGGCAAAGGGAGTCCGAGGTGTTTCAAAGTAAGCAGGTGCTATGAATTATAATGACCAGGTTGCAGAGGTAGAGGAAGGAAAGAGAAAAGAAACCTGGTGGATTAAGAGATCAAGACAAACTCTTCATTCTTCTGTTCCAAACACTCGTGGAAAGCGATGGGAAGAACTGGCTCTTTCTGGAGCTCAGCACTGTGCAGAGGGCTCAGCGTGTGTCTGGTTCACCCAGGCAGGGGTTGGCACTGGGCGCCCCTCAGCCAGGGGCAGGACTGAGTGGACACAGAGCACCCAGTCGGGATCCTCCCTGCTGGATAAAGGCGTCTACCCACTGATCTCCTGACCCACAGGAGCTCGTTTCTCCTCCTGCAGAGAGCAGGCTGGTGGAGGCCCTGAGCAGCCTGGGCATAGAGACACAGCTGCAAGGGACACTGGCACATCCAGCCTGCAGTGGGACATCAGCAGGGTGAGGGGTTCGTCTGAGCTCAGCTCCTTGTATCCAAGCAACTCCCTTTGGTCAAGGGAGAAAAATAGGTGCTTTGGGAGGAAACTCAGAAGAACCTTTCCAGCTGAACAATTCCAGTCCATTCCACTCCATTCTAAATGGCACTTCTAACTAAAGTAATATGGATCCTCCAACCAAGTCTTGCCATCCTGGGATCTTTATCAGGAATGTTATGAAGTCTTAAGGAAGTTCAGCAGACTGCTTCATCCCCTGTCCCTCGAGGCAGGTAATTGTTGTTACATATATACAGCTAGAGATTAAAATGCAAAGAATGACTTATAGCAATTTGCAAACATGTGGACTTTGATGTAGACAAAGCAGGAAAGCTTCCCACCTGATCAGTTTCTCACAAGCATATAAATTCTTATGACAGAAGGAAGGAAAAAAGGCTTTGGAATCGCCACAGCCCAAAGAGCTCAGTCAATTCATTCCTCATTCCACATCTTTGATCTGGCTGAGATTTAGCAGTTTGCTGTTAACAGCAATAATCTCTATAAATCACAGGTGATGCAGTAAGGCTTAAGGAAGGTGTTGTTTCCATTGAGAGATGGGAGGATAAAAGCTATAGGAAGAAGCAGACCTCTGCAGGTCAGCCGTGCTGGAACGTGGCATTATGGTGGTCAGTCGGGTCAGGTAGCTGGGAAGCCAGGTGGCTGGAACAGGAACTGATGGCTTTGTGCTGGTGCTGAGACAGCGCTGGGTCCTTCCCTTGTGGTGGATGGCTGCTGCCAGGGAGGAAATCAGCTCTTCTGAGTCATCTTCTATGGCTTCACTACCAACCATTCAGGTAAGCCTCTGCTGTGCCACATCTCCCTCAGGCAGACCAGGTGGGTTCACTCCTCTGACTTTAGCCATCTTGATATTACTCATCTCAGGCAGTCAGCAGTGGGAAACGATCAGCATCTCCAGGGCGTGAATCATCCTGCCATCTCAGAGCCCCGTCTGGGGGATGGACGGCCCTCCGGAGCGGGCTGGTTTTCCCTACTGGCTATGGAGAGACACTCTAACTGGTTTCAACTTCTACATGAATAACAAATGGGGTTTTCCTACCCCTGCAAAGCAAGGAATAGTAATCCAAAAAAGGCTCCTCTCCTCACCCTGCACACACACACCCCATCAGAGCACGAGTACCAAACCGGAGCTGAGCATCTCATCTCCCTCAGCTCTGCACAGAACCCACCACTTTCTTATGTGGCCCCCAGAGAAAGCTCACAGAGGATGTTGTCTTGCCCAAAAGCAAGCCCTGATCCTTGGGATAGGTGAGCAAATCTTTCTTTCTTCACGTAGATTGTGGCCATTGCTTCTTTGGCTCATTTAAGAACTCATTATCTGCTGTTGTCTTTCCCTACACATAGAGATGCTTCAGGAGAACTGGAGACAGAAAGCCAAATAAGAGATGAACAGCACATTCAAATTAGGCACATATATGTAACACTGGGGCCTCCCTATAAGATGCAGTGCTGCTGTAGGCTGCTGTCAACTTTTGCTCTCTGCCTCTTTCATAACATGGTGGATTTCAAGGAGCAGCTCCATCAGCGAGGCACAGGAGCTCTCTGGCGAGCACCAAATATGCAGGACCTCCTCTGCTTGGTCTCTGGCTGTTTCTGTCCCTTCTGTGTTTCACTATGGGCTCAGGGGGTGATGCCAGGCTCCCAGGGAGATGGCAGATCAGGGATCAGCATGGCAGCTGCCCGCCTGTCAGCAATTTCCAGAGTTGCACAGGGATTTTGGCAGTCTTTCTTGCACGGTTCTGACCTGAGGGGTTTTGGAGGTGTCTGCAGCTGGAGATAACAAAGCCCTCTTGTCTGTACCAAAGGCACTTTGTGTGGAGTCCAGGTATTGCTCTGATTTCATTTCCTGAGCATCCCTCATGGAGGGCTTCCCGGAGGTGCATGTCCCATTAAGCCAGGAGTGGAGACTCGCTGCGTTTCAAACCGAGCCCTGCAGACTTTTCCACCAGGTCCTGTTGCCTAGCCAAGGGGCTGGGAACGTGCTTGCAGCTCAAACCTTCATTCGTTGCCTGGGATGGTAATCACAAGAGTTCTTAGTTGGAAATGGAGCTAGGAAACTCTTGAAAGTTTTTCTGGAGGGCTGTGAGCTCTCCTGTGGCAGGGGCAAAGGGCCTGGTTTTGGAGCAGGGCTGCAGCTCGGTGCCTCCCGTACTGAATAAGATGAAAAGTTAAAGTCATAGAATGGCTTAAGTTGGAAGGGACCTTAAAGGTCATCTGATTCCAACTCTCAGCCATGGGCAGGGCTGTCAGCCCCCAGAGCCCCGTCCAACCCGGTCTTGAATACTTCCAGAGAGGGGCACCGCCGCTCCGGCAGCAGTGCTGTGTGCAGTGCTTCATGACCACCAGGGTGCAAATGGCAGCAGAGATTGAAGCGTCCTTCCAAGCTAGCAGTGCAGTCCCTGGCTTCTCTTCTCCTCTCCCTTTCGGTACCTACTGACAGGAGGAGCCCTTGCTGTTGCGGTGGCTCGGGGACCCTCTGTGTGCCCAGCTCTGTGCCTGGCAGGAGGGGCCGCGTGCATGGAGCTGGCCTGGGGAGATCCGGGAGTCCTTGGAAGCTGCTCTGTGCAGCTCTGGGGCCATCCTTCCTCGCGAGGCCCTCAGTTCTGAGCACGATGAGCTCCCAGGAGCTCGGAAGCCAGGCGCTGACTCAGTGCATCCGGGAGCTTTGCCTGAGAGAGGAGCAGAGGTGTTGGCCATCCTCATTATGAGTTATCAGAGAAGCTGAGCTGCAGTGACATCATCTCCTCCTTATATTACTACAAGGAATTCAGATGCTATTATGGGATAGGAGGTAACTCAATTGAGCCTTTCAAGATAAACTCAGACAGGAAGAGAGACATGATTGCCCGAAGGCACCAATTAAGACGTTTCTGGTGAGATCAGCTCTGTTCTGCAGACACGTGCACACTGGGGTAGGCAGAGAGCAGCTCTCTTCCTGAGGAAGGGGCGATCTCTGGGCACAATCCTCACTCTTTTGGAGGTCACAGCTCTCTCCAGACTTTCCTTTCTTTGTGTTGCTGCTGAGAGATTGGGAAGGTGCAGAGAATCTCCTGTGTTTGGATGAGAACAGCCCAGAACCACTCAGAGCTGCCCACGAATTTTGGTGGCAAGATTTCTCCTACTTTATCAAGGGAAATAGTGGCCAAATATATTTCAGAAATGCTGGGGAGGATGGATAGGCACCTGAAGCCACAGAGTCCTGTTGCGGTGATGCTGTAGGAGAGTGTTGCAGGGTCTCCGCTCTGTAGCTTTAAAATAGATAAAGGAGCAAAATCTGGGCACTTTGAAGATGTTTTTGTTTTGTCCAGGCGGCGCCTTGAGGTCACATCACTGCCCATAGCCACCAGTAGCAGACTCGGTCCTGAAGCCAGAAGTGGAGGCTTAGAGCTGCTGCTGATTTTCACAGGGCATCGTTCTCGAGTGCCCCACTTGAAGTCAGCTCCTTCCTGCACCAAGCGGGGCACAGCTGTGCAGTGCTTTGACTGCTGGTTCAGGTTGTGAAGTCACTGGGAAATGTTGTCCACGCAGACATTTGGGGACCATGGCGTCTCATCCCCTCTGCAGACCTACAGCACTGCTTGGAGCACACATCGCACCAAGTCCCAGCAGCTCTGCCAAGCTTCTGTTAGCAACAAATGAGTTAATGCTGCAAGGAAACCGACTGAGTGATTTGGTGAAATAAAGAGGAAAAAATCTCCGTGGAAGGTGAGGAGCCAGCCCCAGCCTGCGCCGTCCCATTTACCTGCTAATCGGCCTAATTATCTTAGGTATAAATCATAACAGCAAACACTTACAGAGCCAGAGTCACACACCGAAGAAAGGAGAGAACTGTTGGGTTGGTTTTTGTTTAGTATAATTGGTATAATTACTAACAACTCCTTGCCAAGAACTTTAGCTTTTCTCCTTCCAGAAGAGAGTGGAGAGCTGTCTGAAAGCCATAGCAATTAGCAATCCCCACATGCACAGCTTTTATTAGAAAGAATGCACCTCTATTCCAGAAAGAGCCAGCAACTCCCCGGGGAGGAATTAAACAATGCAGAGGTCTTTTGGTAGCAGGAACGTGGCCATGGCTCGCTCTTTGCTCCCTGCTCCCTCACTGGCACTGTGAAGGCACATCAGAAATCAGCTGCCCATCAGGACAGAGGTGGAATGCCTTTAGATGGACCCTTCCCTGCTCTTTGTTTTCCTCCTCTGGCTCCACACAGGGCTGGGCTGTGGTCCCAGCAGGCTGTGATATCTGGAGGGATGTCCAGCTCATTGATGCTCCCCTTCAGTCTGGCTGAGGCCTGACTTGAGCACCCTGGAGCAGATTGGGGCAACAATTACGTGGCTGGAGCCAACCAAGGAGGCAGGCAGCATCTCCCAGGGACAGCAGCCAGCTCAGCATCCATGCTCTGGCCAGCGTGGTGGAGGTGAAGAGGGAGAAGATGCGGGGCTCCTTCTGGCCTTCAGAAGGGTCCTCCCAGCAATAAAAGGCACAGAGCAGAGCCTGGCTGCAGCACACTCCATGCAGGAGCATTACAGAGCCATTGGGTGAAGCTCACTCATCACCCCTCTATATTACCATGGGGATCCACCTCCATACCTCTGAGCACCTCAAAAAAATCCACCAAGGACCCATCCTGCTCCACTGGCACTGCTGTGAGACCTACAGGACCATGCATGTGAGAGAGCCTTTACTGAGCGTATGCTGAGCAGCTGTGAGGAAACCTGGCCTCGTTAACAGCTCCTCTAATCATTAACAGCTCCTCTAATCATTAACAGCTCCTCTGACACCTGGGGTGCCGTCACTGGGGCCAAATTCCCCTGGATTCTCGTGCCTTCACACAGGAGCTCATGGCCAAAGCAGGGCGGAGAGCTCAGAAAGTGCTGGGGCAGCCCTGAATCCATGAACCCATGCTGGACACCAGAACCCATTTGGACCCCTCTTGGACCATCTTGAGCCCATCTGAACCCATCCTGGACCACCACGAACGCATCTCAGACCAACATAAACCCGTCTTGGATCCTCTTAAACTGTTATGAACCCATCTTGGACCTCACGCCAAGGTATCAGGAGAGCCCTTGGCTCTCTTTCAGCATTTCCATTTCTGGAAGCTTAATTTGGTTTTGAAATATTGTAACTCTTCTCAGCAGATATTTTCATTGTCTGCTCTTTAATTAATTAAACTTGAAAGAGAGCATTCACTTTAAAACAATTTTCAGTAAACATATAGGGATTAAGTAAGCAGTACTTTTTAATTTCTGAGAAACAAACGGTGGTGCCAACAACTAACAGAATTCTTATGCTGGGGAAGGAATGGAAAAATTAAGCAAAGATTAACATTTCCCACACGAGTTTTAATTTTGGTCGAAAAGTTCTTGTTTGTCCCAAAACATGTTGATGAAAACTCTCAAACAGGCTCTTTAATCTCACCCTGAGCTGCTGCAGGGTTTCCTTTCCTTCTCTTTGTTCTTTGAATTTGTGGGAAGATGAGTGGGGCTGAACTGGGTGCCACGGGGTAAACTGAGGCAGGCTGTGCACCGCGCTCTTCCTCTTCAAGGTGAAAGCATCCGCTCTCATGTTGGTGTTCTGAGCACAAAGGCAAACCTGCAGCAGCCACGCTGAGCTCTGGGGGTGAGGTCTTCTCATCTACGGCTCCCCCTCCAAACCAAGAGAGCTGGGGAAAAGCCTGCACTGGGAAACAGAATGAGCTGCTCATGGGCCTTCAGCTGGGGCTGTAGGAAGCGAGTTCCGAATTGTTCAGTTTTTGCCAAAAATGTTACTTCCAGCAGCCAGAAAGATGAGCTTCTGAGCCGTGTTCCTGCTATGGATGCCACGGATCTGAGGGCTGTGCGAGGCAGCGCTGCTCCCTGCCTTCCCTCTCGCTATGAGGGGCGCAGCGCCTCTCAATTCGGAGATCCTTCAGATGATCTGCAGGAACACGGGGGGCTCCGTCAGCCAGGGCGAAATCTGAGTTTTCTCCCCATTGCTGAAATCGGTTCCTGGTCGTCCGTCCAAATCTGAAATGTTTTACTCTTACATTTAGATTTCGAATTCTGCAAATAACGCATTTTATCCACCTCACTGCTGTTGAAATAAGAGATCTTTATGCAAGATGATTCCCAAACCTATTTCTTCAACTTTTTTTTTTCCCATAATGAGCTGAATATCTTTTGGCTTCTCTCTTCGTTTTTGGAACAAAAACAAGTCTTAAAAATTACGGATTCTAACCAAATCAAAGCTCTGCTTTTCAATTGCCGTAAGGATTCCATGATTTAAAAAAAAAAGGGGGGGGGGCAATTGGCGAATCGAGGAGAGAGAAAGGCCTGGGCTGCTGCAACGTGCAGCTCTCAGGTTGATTCCCGTGCTGTGACACGCGGTCTGATTCGCGCCCGGTGTTTCCTGCCCCCGTTCTGCTCGGGTCTCGCACAGGGCGCTGCTCGCTGCAGGCGCCTCTTCAGGCAAAGCATTTTCCCCTCCAATGGGGCTCTTCCCACTTCGCTTGGTTTGCCGTGCGCCCCCCGGTTGCGCGCAGGGCGGCGCTCTGCGGGGTCAGGAGGACGCACGGTAAGCCTGGCCCTGGGGCGCGTGGCTGTCGGAGCGCTGCCTGCTGCGCCTGTGTGCACGGGAGCGGCCCATCCGTGTTGCTTCCGACCACCAGCAGCGCCTCACGGCCGTCAGCAGCGGCAGCCAGGAGCCCGGAGTGCCGGCAGGGCCCCGCGCCGACCCCGCTGCTCTTCCCACCCGATCTCCCTGCCGTCCGTCCGTCCCGCCTCGGCACAAAGCTCCCTTTGCGTAACTCTGCGGTGCTTCCAGCGGTGCCGGCTCCATCTCTCACTCCTCCCCGCCCTGTTTGTTTCCCACCCAGACGCCTGGATGCCAACCTCATCTCCGTGGTGCCCGAGGGGAGCTTTGAGGGGCTGCAGTCCCTGCGGCACCTCTGGCTGGACGACAACGCGCTGACGGAGATCCCGGTCCGAGCTCTGAACCGCCTCCCAGCACTGCAGGCCATGACGCTGGCGCTCAACCAGATCTGGCACATCCCCGATTTCGCCTTCCAGAACCTCAGCAGCCTCGTGGTGCTGTAAGCTTTCTCCATTTGTTCTCCCTCCCATCGAGGACAAGGTGTTGTGGCCGTGCAGCGCTCCTCTTGCTGTGAGATTGGCTCACGACAGCCTCACAGCCCGCTGATACCAAATGCCACTTCAATCTTTTTTTTTCAACACCATTTCTTAAGTGGGGCAGCTGAAAAGCTCCCCGTCACCTTCCAAAAAAAACATGGTTTGCCTTAAAGAAGATCAGTGTCTGGAAACAAAAAGCAGATCTTTTTCTGCTGGGAAAAAAAAAAAAAAAAAAGAGCAAAATGCCTCTGATTTCTATGAAAACTTTGAGCAAATCTGATTCTGAACGACTGGGCTGAGCTCAACACCTTGTCCACACCTCACACGGGGCTGTGCCACGCTCCTGCTGTCTGTGCTGGGCTCCATCCCAGCCCTGCAGTGCTCACTGCTGCTGCTTGCATGGCAAAGAGCGAGCGGCAGCGTTTGGGGGCGCGGGGTCCAGGGGGGTCCATTGCCTCCATGGGACACAGCAGACAGAAACCAGTGCTGTCGTGCCATTTATGAGGTGCCTCCCATCCATCAGCAGAGCCCTGGGAATTATCTCACGCTTAAAGGAAGTTTACATGTGCAAATTAGCTAGTCATTAATTTTTGGGTGTTGATTAATAAGCTCAGGTGTGATTGCCAATTAATTTGGAGGTCCTGTATCTACACGAAATGCTGTCAGCTGGGTGATGTGCATGTTTTGATATCGGGGTGTGAAGAAACCTCAGCATGCGGTGCCTGGGGAAAGCGTGGCAACCATGTCACTGTCAGGAGGCAAAGTGTGTGCTGACACATCTGTCACAGACTGAGCCCGGCCAAAGCGCAGCCCAGAGCTTTATTAGCATCAGCTTCAGTTGTTCAGGCAAATCATAAAGGCTTCCTTAAGGGAAATGCTGGGATGAGCCGTGTCAAATAAGTCATTTTTACCCACAACAATGCCTGTCCTACCAGGACATCCACGACCCACAGTGCAGCTGCTTCACTCAGCATTAATAGCCAGCAGGGAGGGTGAGCTGACATTTGGGTTGTTTCAGTCTCCAAAGCGTGCTGCTCTCGTTCTTGTTTATCCCGTACTCTCAGCGAGAAGCAACTCCTTAATTAAACAGGCAAGCCCAAGAAATAAAAGCCATTGACCGTGAGGTTGTGAGGGAGAGAATAGCGTCCCACCACAGGCAGTTGGGAAGGAGCAGATGTGTGGTCCTGCCGGGCTGTGGGACACGGCGCGGAATTTTTGTGGGCTCACAGAGCGTTTGGCAGATCTGCCCCATAAATCTGCCCCATAAATCTGTGCCACGCAGCCCCCCGTTGGCAGCAGCGCAAAGTAACCCCGCGTCCTCCTTGTGCCTCCGTTCATCTGGCGGCGTTTCCCCGCCCCGCTCACCCGCCCAGCTGAGCACAGCTCCCAGGCGTTGGCTGAGGGGCGCAGCGGGGTTTGCAGGGAGGTTTTCCCTACCGGGATGCAAAGGATGCACACACGTGTTCCTCTGCTGAGGGCTGAGCGCACGGTGATGGCGGAACGGTGTGCTGGGCAGGGCTGGCGTGAGCAATTCGTTACCCAGAACACTGCCCAGCAGCCGGGCCTCGTTCACGGGACCTTTTCAATTTGCAAAAGCGCCTGTTCTCATGAGGACTGAGTTTGCTGCCTTGGGAAAAGTGAGTTTCCTTCTTCGGCGCTTGAGGAAGAAATGAATGGTGCTCCAGTGCTGACAGCGTCACTTCTGATCAAGCTTCATTCTCTGCCCAACAAGTCCAATGCTTGTCCTGCACCACTGGCAATAATCAATGGGAATTTGCACCATTTATGATTTAGATGTCTCTATTCATCCGTAGCTGTGGATGAACAGAGACAAAGGACAGATTTGCCTCAATGGAGTGAGGGATTCATTGTGGCAATAGCTGACCCAGTGGGAAAGCTCACATCGAGTCAGATTCAACCTTGTTCAAAGTCCCACAGTGCGAATGACTGATGGAGGATGTTTGCATTGGTCCTTTTTTTCTTTCTTAAGATGAAAAAATGAAGTCATTAGGAATGAAAGCAATGGAGAATCCACCACTTCTCTTTGTAGTTTGTTCCAGGGTTAATCATCCCTGTGTTAGCAGAAAGAGAAAGAAAAAGCTCACATTTCCCATTCAAATTTTCTTTGGCTTCGACTTCAGACGTCTTATTATTCTTTTCTCTGCTAAATCACAGAACTATTTCAGTACCCATTTTCTGACCAGGAGGGATCCTATACATTCTGCTGCGCTCAATACCCTGATCTTATTTTTAATAAGCAGAGCAGACTGTGTTCCCTAACTCTCCATCCTGGTTCTTTCCATCCCTTGGATCCCCGTTGCTCTTCTCTGTGCCCATTCCAAATTATCACCATCCATTTCACAGTGTGGGTACCAGAAATACACAGAACCTTCTGGAGCTGCTTTCACCACTGCACTGCCCAGGTGGAACATCCCTTCCATGCCCTCTTCTTGATGCAGGAATCGCCTTCCTGAAGCACATCAGCTACTTTTCTTGGAATGCTTCTCGTCTCACCAACCAAGGGACCAAGCAGGACGAGGCCCTGCGTCCCATCCCGGGGATGATGGCAATCTGGGCTCTGCAGACACAGCAGAGGAGCCGGGGAGATGCCAGAAAACTCAACCAGTGGATGTGCCACCCAACAGAAAGCAATGACTGCCTGAGCAAAGCCAATTCCATGGGGGGTTGTCCACAACCAGCCCTGTCCTGTGCTGCAGTCCTGCACATGGAGACGCACGGACCTCAGTGCTTGCTGGCTTTGCTGAGGACAGAGCAAATCCCATCTCCAGCAGGAGAGGCTGGGGGGTTGGACTCGATGATCTCTGGAGGTCCCTTCCAACCCCTACAATTCTGTGATTCTGTGAGGTTCACAGACTGCTCGTGTTTGTGCGTCGTGAGATGGTTGTTTACAGCCCAGAACCAAACATCCCTATCTGCCATCACACCAGCTGTAATTTACGGGGCAGAATATAACGCTGTGTGGGCTGAGCTCAAATTGACAAACATTGGAGATGTTGCAATTCCACTTGTTAAAATGTGTTTACCATTGGAGGGAAAAAAGGGGCAGGATGGAAGAAAAGAATGTCTTTTCAAGTGTTTACCTTTCCAGTTTATATTGCATTCAGACTGGCTTGTTTCTATTATTGCCATGTGGTTGGATAATGACTCCAGACTTCAGCTTGGACGACAGTTTTTCTTATAACTCCCTTTTTCGATTGCTCTTAATTTTCTCACCAACAAAGCACCCTTCGGATGACTTCCATTACTCTGCCTCCAAACAAAGACCCTTAGAGCCAAATATGAACACAGCAGGTGATGGTTTTTCTGTTCTCTCTCCTGGCCTGGCGGATAGCAGCAGTCAGACCGAGCTGCTCTCATGCCCCAGCCCAGGCAGGTCGGGCTCTTTGTGCCGCCCCAGCGCAGCCCCACGGCTCTCACTTCTTCCCCAGTGCTCAGCATTTCCTCCCTCCTCACAGCTGAGCTGTGGGTTCCTGTGCTGAGGGTGAGAGGCTCCAGATCCAGAAGCCCCATTTGCCAAGTGCCACATCCAGTGTTCAGAGGGACCCAAACAACTGGCACCGTCCTGCGCTGGAATTGCCAGATGAAGCGAGAACAGCACGATCTGCGGCGAGCTCATAAAGTTTGACAGAGGAAACCATTTGGACCTGAACTTCTTTTCTTGTGACAAAGAGAATTCCTCCTGCAGGATTCAGCCCCAGAGGAGCAAACGCATTTCATCACACTTCTCTCCCTTCCTGTTCCCTTCCTTTGAAATGTTTGCACATCCCCACAGCTCACATCCATCTTGGGCTGCTTTCTGAGCCGCGCTGCCCTCGAGCCTCCCAGCTCCCTCCTGTTTTACCCCAAGAATTTGGCAGTGGGAGCTGTGTGTGCTCAGCCAAACGGTTCCCACTTGAAGCCAGGTGGAGCGAGAGATTTTTCAAGCTGAGACAGATTGAGATCAAGCAGCAAATAATGAAAAAAGTCATTGATTCACCTGCCAGTGTGCAGCCTCCTGCGGGCTCTTGGAAGGAGGTGCTGGACTAAGGCTGGTGCAGCTCCGGGTGTGGGAGGGGGACCCCAAGGCAGCAGCAGATGAACCACAGGGGGCTGTGTGTTAAAGGAGAACCTGAACTGGTGGGGAAGGCGACCCCGATGGGGATCAACAGGAGTGTCCTGCCCTGGAGGATTCTGCATGCAGGGAAGGACCTCCCCAGAGTGCTTGAGGTGGGCTGCCTGAAGCGCAGGCTGGGCAGCAGAGTTGTCTCATGTTTGATGATCCTTAAGGTCTTTTCCAGTCTGAGCAATTCTGCGGTTCTATGATTCTGTAACTTTCATTGCAGTCAGGAGCGAATCCAGGACTGGACGGATTTTCTTTTTTTTTCTTTCTTTCTTTTTCTTTTTTTTTAAGGAACAATAATAAACTGTGATTAACAGGATTATTTGGAGCTCAGAGCCTTTTTGCTGCTGTTAATTCTCTGAGGAGTCTGAGTATAGCTCTGCTCTTGGTAGCACCCAGTGCCCATGAAGCCACACAGCTTTGGTAGAGTCAGGTCCAATGTTAGCTCTGCAGGGTCATTTGTAGAGTGTTTCTTGAGGGTTAAATTTAAGCATTTTCACCCAAATTTAAGGTCTCAGGAAATGCCTGGACTTCCTGGGAGAGTAGGAGCTGCTGCATGAGCACTACTGCACCCAGCATGTGTCCCATGAGATGGGGGAGCACCTTACAGCACCCTCACCATCCCCGCACAGCCCACGCTCGGCTTGCAGGCTGGGCCACGGCTCAGGTTGGCAGGAAAAGTTCATCTCTGATCTGCAGTGAACACCTCTGTTCTGTCCGCAGGCACCTTCACAACAACCGCATCCAGCGCCTGGGGGCGAAAGGCTTTGATGGGCTGCACAACCTGGAGACGCTGTGAGTCGCCTTTTCCCCTCTGTTCCTCCCCGGTGTGCTCTGCCCTGCCCCGTGCTGGGGAGCAGCGTGTGGCCGTGGGCCCCTCTGAGCTCCCCCACCTTCCAATAGGGCCTGGGCTGCCTGCAGCGCTGCCCCCAGGAAGGGGTTGATGTCTCTGTGTCAGCTCCTGCTGCGCGTTTCCTCTGTGCCAAGAATGGGGCAGGACAGACCTGCATTTCTGCCCCTACTGCTGCAGAGGGCTCTGCAGGAGGGTGGGGGCTCTGAGGAAACAAATCTGCCCTCGGTGCAGCGCTGGCTCCATGTGTCCCCACTCCTCACCACTCACACGCAGTCCCAAAGCCTTCAGAACAGCAGACGCTGCCAAAATGAGGGGTTGGGTTCAGCACAGGGCTGGCTGTGTTCGTGGGGATCTGTGCAGCATCTCTGAGAGGCTCTCGTGTCACCTGGCAGCACCCAGAGCTAAGGCCAGGAAACACGCAGCAACGGAGCAGCCTGAGCCAGGACAGCCTGACCCTGCAGCCACGGCGCTGATGGCAGCCCACTGCCCCTACCCTGCGGCTCCTGTCCCTGCTGAGCAGGGGGGGTTCGCCCTTTGGGAACGGGGCTCTGCTCGAGGATTGCTCCACTCCGGCTCTCGTGGCCCCAACCTGAGCTTGTGAGTGGACATGTGAGTGGAGCCTCCTGCAGCTGCGAGGCAGGGCTGTGGGTGAGCTCTCCTGATCCACGGTGCTGATGGAGCGCCTTAGGAAAAGAGAAGGATGGCTCTTACCCCCGAGCTCCGATTCCCAGCCTCGCACCGAGCAGAGCTCTCTGAGGAGCCTCTCGTCCCTCCGTGGGTTCAGCACCCATTCACCCTGCAGCAGAACTGTCTGTGCGTGGTGGCTGCACCAGCAGAGCTGCCAGCGCCGCAGCTCCCGTGCGTGTGGGGACTGCTGCAGCCTCCTGCACGTACCCTTTAATTCAGGTTATGATTACATTCTGTTGACAGCACTTTGCACGTTTTCTTGGCTGGTGCTGGCAGTGCTGTGCTCTCGTTTACCCTGTGGGCGTCACCTCCTGGAAGGCTGCAGGAGGGGAAGAGCTGGTGAAGACAGAAACATCTCCGGGCTTCCTAAAATGAGCGCTTGTGGCCAAGTGCTGATTATAATCCAGGCACAATGGTTGAAGAGCTGTAGAACTTGAGTGGAAAGAATCGTTTTGGGGGGATGCAGAAGAGCCTGCACAGCTTTAGATGCAGAAACCGAAGGGAAATGTTTCTCTTCATATTCAGCTGGACAGGAAAGTGTCTATTTTAGCAAATTCTGGCAAAGCTCTTGGAGAAGCAGCACCTGGCAGGGCTGTGGGGGAAAGCCCACCATGGACGGACCGTTCTGCCAGCTGCCTGAACTGGGTGACCACGGCCTCTTCACCTTCTGCAGATGACGCAGCGTCGCAGAATCATAGAATCTCCAAGGCTGGAGAAGACCTCCCCATCCCCATCCCTGCCAGCTCCCCCTTCGCCATGCAAACCACTTGGAAGGAGCAAATCTTCCTTCATTTAAAAAGCTTTTGATTTTTTTTTTTTAATAGCGCTAATAAATTAAAACCATCTCCCAGGAGGGCCGGATCCCAAACCTCTGCTGCGGGCGGTCAATCTGCCCAACCTCGCCTCACACGAAAAGCCCCGACCACAGCTTTCACAGCACACTGCCCCATTATCTGGGTAATTAGCCGAGGCTGTAAACGGAGAGCAGAGCTGGAGCCGCCTCTGAGAGCTGCGTTTTCTGTGGAAGGAGAAAAGCAAGCACTGATAGAACACACACCTGAGGAGCTGAAGGCAGAAGGAAGGAAATGGGAAATATCTCCACCACAGTTCGTATGAGGGCTGTTTAACCCTTTTAGGGCAAAAGTGTTGTTCTGGAAAACACTCTGCCTTGCTCTTCTGATGGGATTTGGCTTTGCCAACATGTCCCCCCCCCGCGGATGCTCTGCTGGCTGCCTCAGGAGGCAGGGGATGGAGAAATGGGTTTTGGGAATAGGGACCACAGCTCAGAGCTGTGTGGTTCTGCCTCTGGTCCAAGAACAGGGCTGCAAAGTGCATCACCTGCTTCAGTCATCGCATGGAAGGTGACTTTTCCACCCGGGCAAAGTCCAGAAGCACTCAGTGCTGCCTGGGAGGCCCCTGTGGGCTGCCTGCTCCCAGCCTGCTGCTCCTCTCCTGAGCACAGGAGCCCGGGGTGCCTCAGTGCTGAGCTCAGGCTCTGAACCCACGCCTTCCCACAGGGCTCTGAGCTTCACCTGGTTGTGTCCCCGTGCAGAGACACAACGTTTGGGGAGATTATGAGGAAAAAAACAAGCAGTGAGCGGAGCCAGCCCAGGTCACTGCGTTTCGCCAGCTTATGGCTGTGCTGTAAGGCTCATCTCCTTCTGCTGTTCTGGACCCCCCCGGGACAGTGACCCGTCCCCTCGTTGTGCAGCCCGTGCCAATGCATCACCGCAGAGAAGAAATCGCCCCCAGTACCCAGAGCTCTGCTCCCCGCCCCATTGCTC
The DNA here is from genome assembly GCF_019232065.1 of Centrocercus urophasianus. Taxonomy (NCBI): domain Eukaryota; kingdom Metazoa; phylum Chordata; class Aves; order Galliformes; family Phasianidae; genus Centrocercus; species Centrocercus urophasianus. Next base: position 662,474 of record NW_024885199.1, on the reverse strand, counting down.
TCTTCCAACACCAACGTGCCGCGGGGGGCGCAGGTTTGTGCCCGGGGGGGGGGAGGCTGGGGGTCCTCCCGTCCTTCCTGCCGGTCAGCAGCACCCCGCCGTACCCGGCGGTTCTCCCCGCCCCACCGCTCCCCCCGCGTGGCAAAGCGCGGCCGCTCTCCTCCTCCCCCTCCCCGACCCTTCAGCCTCGCCGTTATCGTTTGTGTCCCACCGCCCCGGTTTCCCCCGCTCGGCGCTGCGCTCCTTTGTCTCTCCTCAATGGTTCGTGCGTGGCAGCGCTGCGCTCCCGGGACCCCCCAGGAGATCCCGCTCTCAAAGCCTTGTTTCGACCTTGTTAAATAAATCACACGGAATTGAAAACACATTTAATTCAGTACCTTCCTCGGTTAGAGAGCAGACAGCAACGCTGCTTGGAAGAGACGCATTCCGGGCACTGCTGCGTTTTTTAATGGAGAACAGAGCTCCAGGACGGCAGCTGCAGACATGCAATGTGGACGGACAGACGGTTCCCCCCCGCGCTCTGTGAGCCCCATGGATGTGCAGCACGGTGTGAGAGGTTCGGTGCGTCCGGGCCGGGCTGTCAGCACACAGCCCTGTTGGAGCTCACTGTTGGAAGAAATGGGTACCAGCACCACCCACAGCCCTGCCGTCACATCCTGGGTGCTCCTTGTTATCTGCTAAAACAGGCATCTGTGGGCCACGTTTGCTCCCGTGGATGAATCCCAGCACAGGGCAGCTCCCTCCTCTCTGAAGTCTCCATCTGGGTTTGTGCTGCTGTGACACGAGAGAAGCGTGGCACCACTGGCTGCTCCTGGCAGCGCTGCGTTTTGGTGAGCAGCCCGGTTCAGAGCCATGGAGGAATGCAGCGGGTCGGCTGGGCTCAGCACAGCTCCTGAGCCCCAGTGAAATCTGTCCCATTGCAGCAGAGGTGATTTCTGGGGAGCTGGCAGTGCAGGACAGCAGGGGATGCAGCCCCGCTTTGGGACACAAACAGCCAGCGCTGTGCTGCCTCCTGCTCCTAATTGTGTGCATCTTCAGGTTTATTAGCTGCAAATTTGTGGTGTTTTGTGGCTTATGCAAGAATTTATAGTACTGCATAATTGGGGTTTTTTCTTGTCTGTCTTCTTGTGTGGAACCACTAACAGCCCCTAACAGGCAGAAAATTGACTGGAGACTCTTTCCCCTCCTTCTCTCTTTCTGGCCCTGTTGGAGGTGTTAATAGTGCTGTGTGCTGTCGGCTCCAAATCAGCCCAGCACTTACAGCCCAGAATAGCTGCGCCTTTGATGTCAATTTGCTTTCATTTCTGCATAGACAAGGCTGGTTAAGATTTTCCTCATGCAGAGCTGCAGGCTCACTACAAATAACAGCAGTGTGAAGTCAGCCACTGCGCTGTGCTGAGGCTGAGCCCTCTAAGAGGTTTTCATTGTAACGTGGAGCACAGCTGAGGAAAGCAGTTCTTTCCCAGTCGGTTTCTGTAGGACTTGTGGGCTGCGTGACTTTGCTTCCAAAGGCCTTCGATGGTGGGCAAAGCTCCCTTCCTTGTGCCATTTGGCGCTTCTTCTCTTCCCACTTGAGGTTTTATGAAGTTCTCCTATTGTTTTGGGGTGAAGATGTCCGTGGGGTGGTGGTGTTCTCCAATCCAGCAATGCTGGCATTGGATCTGCTGTCCCAGATGCACCACCCCGCAGCCCTGAGAGCCCCCCACGCCCCTGTGCTGCCCTGCGGCCACCTCTGCCCATGGGCCACTGCAGTCATTGGGGACAGTGTCACCTGGCGGCAGGTCAGGCCTTCTGCAGCCCTCCCCACACCGTCCCGAAGCTGGATGCTGGGAGAAGGAGCTGATAGTGGGGTTGGTGACAGCGGAGCACCAGGACCAGAGAAACATTGGGATCAGCAAAGTGTTGGCACCAGCAAAGCATTGCAAAGCAGCTCAGAGAAGGCATGGAGGGGGAGCGGACACTTGAAAGAGTTTCCTGCAGCACATCCATTTGCCGTGTCCTCCCACCCCCAGAGAGAGGCTCACATGTCTGCAGAAGGAACCGAGGGCTGAACTTCCCTAAATGAGCAGAAATATCTGATTCCTGCGGAGCTCCTCACTGCCACCACCGCTGCCCAACGCGATGGCTGGGGACCACTTCTGGGCCACCGCCTGAACCAGGGCCAGGCTGGAGCTCCGGGAAGGAAAAGGAAGAGACGGAGAAGCCACCCTCAGGTGCCGCCCTGGGTCTGGGGCTCGGGAAGAGCTGCCCCTCTGCTGGGAAGGGCTGAGGGCCAGGGAGCACCGCAGTGCCCATCTCACCCAGCACCCAGGCAGACGGGCTCCCCACGTTTGGCACAGCGCAGTGCTGGAGGCAAGGCTGCACCCAGAGCTGGGGCAGCGCTCAGGGAGGCGGCGATGAGGACAGATGGGTTTATTTCCCGGGAGGGAACCTCACTACGCCAGAAACCAGGAAGCACCGCAGGAGCAAGCGTGGGCGCATCGCCTCTCCTCCTGGGCACAGCGGCGTTGCTGGCGGCCAGGCTGCAGCAGCATGACTACACCTGGGTGCACTTCCACTTCCCAACAAGCCCAACGCATGCCAGGAGCCGGCGGTGGCTTTTCTTCCCCAGAGGGATCTGCTGAACACAGCGCTCTTTGTGTGCGCCGAGCGCGGCGGGGGAGGCGCGGGGATGCTGCCAGGCTGGGAGAGGTGTGTGCTCAACTCAGGAAGGACGGGTCCTGTGCGTACTTGCACACACATCGAGGTACAAACAGAATGTTCATCTGCTGATGAAAGAGCAGCCTGCCTGGAAGAGACCCGGCCTGGAAAGGAAGTGGATTTCTAGAGAAAGAATGGGCGCAAATCTTACAGCGCCGAATTACCCCAGTCAATAGCATCGGGTGCAGATCCAACACCTCCTCTGTTCGTGAATCACAGGTGATGTGGGTTCTGTCTCTGTTGGGCAATACTTCCCACCTGGCGGCTTTCAGGCACGTCGGGTATCGCTGGAGATTCACCGTGGCAGCGCCCAGCAGGCAAAGCCAAAGCAGGGACACAGCGTGACCGCGGTGCAGGGAGGAGGGCAGAGGAGAAGGGGGGGAAGGAGGTCAGAATGGAATTGCTGTGCCTGGGCCCAGGGGGTGAGGATTACAAGGAAATCGGGCAGCAACTCATTGCTGTGTGAATGGGTGGTTATTTCTGTTCTGTAAACCACAATCCAAGTTACGTGGTAATTACTTCAAGGCCCATTAAGTGTAATTATACAGTAATATCCAGGAGCCCGTAATTACCCTCATGTTGCAGAGTATCTCCCTCTTAAAACTCAGTCAGTTTCATGCAGGGAGGAAGCAGTCAGAGTTTTCAGCCCTCGGGGTCTGGGCTGTCCAGAAGGAGCCAGAGGGGCCCATGCTGGCTGGAGCTGCCCTTAGGACTCCTGGTTGCCAAGGGTAATAAACTGCACTTGTCATTATGACCACCTGTATTAAACATATCCTATTGTATTTATTGTACTGCAAATTAAACTTTAACTCCAGAACTGTCCACCCCTCTTCCACATCACTTCCACCTTTGGCTCATGGTTTCAATGTGAGGTTCACATTGCCATCAGCCATCAGAAGAAGACCTGGACCTTCTCAGAGCACATTCCTCATAGGGTCCCCAGCTCATCCCAGCAGCTGGGAGCTCCAGCACTCCTATGAGAAGCACCAAGGAAGCTGTCCCTGCTCTGCAGGTCTCTGCTCCCCTCTACAATTAAGGAGAGCCCTTCCACGGGCTGAGCTGAAGCTGTTCTCATGTTTCTTGTTCTTTGTAACATCCTTTTGTGACCTGGAAAGGCAAGATAAATGACTCCCAGCCCCAGTGCCCGGGGGAGAGACTCTGGGAGAGGGGAATTGGGCGCTGGGGACACAAAGCAGCAGCATGAGGACTGGCCCTCCCCCGACAGTGCTCCTCATAGTGAACGTTCCTGCAGCAGGAATGTGGGAGAGCTGGTGTGCAGGCAGTGGCTGGATGGGCACGGTAGGAAAAGCCTTTCTGCTGTGCTTAGAGACCAAGTTTCCATCCCTTAAAGGCACAGATGCGCCCCACCGAGTTCCTCCAGCAACACTGATGACTGCTCTCCTCTCCGTCTTTCAGGGATCTCAATTACAACGAGCTGCTGGAATTCCCAGGGGCCATTCGGACGCTGGGCCGACTGCAGGAGCTGTGAGATTTCCTATTTATTCTTTTTCAGAAGGGTTCTCTGTTGGAAAGTGACCTACCAAACACTGCCCATGCTTGCACTGGGGAGGGCGCTCAGCTCGAGCCCTTCTTTTCTCTCGCCCACTCTTCCCACTACAAACACAGCACTTCATCCCCTCGCAATCACCCGAGTTGACACCCACAAAGGTAGAAGAGCCAAGATTGGGCAGCTGGCAGGGCTCCTCAGTCCTGAGAAAAGACTTTGTCCACTTGCTGAGCTGATGCTGCAGGCAGGACTGAGCCTTCACCCCCTATGTTATGTGCATCTTCTAACGGCCCTCTGCCTCCAGAAGTGTTGAGGAAAGCAGGCGCCTCCAAGCCCTTCCAGTGCGTTAATATCAAGATGTTTCTTTCTCCCAACAGCGGTTTTCATAACAACAACATCAAAGCCATCCCAGAGAACGCATTTGTTGGGAATCCCCTTCTCCAAACAATGTAAGAAAATTAAACGGTGTTTCCTAAATCTTTACATCCCCTGGGAAGAGGCATTTCCTCACATCTTTGGTTGGGATTTCTGACAGTTGTCAGCACGACCGCAATTTGACATTTGTTGTATGGAGGTTAATGGAAGCTGAAATTATCTCCTTCCCAGGTACGCCTCCAGTTCTCTGCCATGGGTTCTCCTTTACCCACAGCTGAACTCTGCTGCAGCCAGCAAGGCTGACGGTGATGAAGGAATGGGAAATGCTGTGTGCGAGGGGATCTCCTAAGCCCTGGGTGACATCTGCCTCATGTTTACAAATACCCGCAGAGCAGTCAGCTGGGTGAAAACAGCCCCTGCCCCAGTCAAAATAAAGCAGCCTCCCCCCGTCTTCCCCACGGTGTGATGTGGGGAGGGACACACAGCACACTCACGTCCTCGCTTCTCTCCGTTGAGTGTGACAGGCAGGAGAGATGCTGTGGGTTTTTGTAAGATCAGAGCTGTGGTCACATGCAAGGTGTTGCACCGTGGAAGGATCACTGGAGGGCTTTGCCTCTTTGCAGCCTGCCTGGTTCAGCAGAATACTAAAGGATCCTTCAAGAGCAGCAGGATTGGAGACCTCAGTTTAACCAATGTTCAGCCCAGAGAGGCTGCTGGGAGAGCCTGGGAAGCAGGGGTTCCTCATGGGGCAGCCAGCGCCTCTGCTCAGCTTGCAGCTTGCTGCCCAGGGCTCTCACCTGTAACTGTGCCTTCTGCATGCACAGCGAGATCTAACCAGCTGCCCGTTTCCTTTGCAGCCATTTTTATGACAACCCCATCCAGTTTGTTGGACAGTCTGCCTTCCAGTACTTGCCAAAGCTACACACTCTGTAAGTTCCCCAGGCAGGTCCTCAGATACACAGCCAAGGCCTGAGCCTCATGAGCAGGACCCCTCCGTGGCCTCCATGTCCTGCTTCCCAGAGGCCTCATGCCAACAGGAGGCCATGGTCCATTCTTCTGGACTGCCCCACATAACTCAGCTGAGCACCCAGAGGTGACAGCGCTTGCTTTGCGTGGTGCTAATCACCCCATGGTGCTCAGGGCCACCACTGCGTGCCGGGCACCACAGCAGCAGCTCCACATCCACCATCAGCAGCCCTGCTGCAGCACAGCGCTGGAGATCGGGGCAGAGGTGACCTCAGAACTGCTCCTCACAAGGCACAGCCAGCCTGTCGCTGCAGGAACACACACAGGCTGAAAACATCCCTCCTTGGATGCTCGTGCATCCAACAAATGCCCAGGCCTGGGAGGTGTGGCTGGGATGCCCTTCTCGCATTCCCAATGGAAATTATTATTGTTTTTAATAACGCAATTTGGGTAGAAATCCTGCCAAGAATGTCAGTGGTTGGAGGAGGTCTGAGCTTGCCAAGCCTCTCTGCAGAGCAACACTCATCCCCAGCGCGGTGCATCGGTGCCATGGGAGATGTCTGCCCGCTGCCCAGCAGCAGTGGCACACAGATGGCAGCAGCACCTCTGGGTCTGGGCCTCCCATCGCCACGTTTGGGGTGAGGGGCAGCCTGGGCCCTCAGGCAGCTGCTCCTGACCTGCTCAGTTCTGCCTCTTTCCCTGCAGGTCTCTCAACGGTGCAACGGACATCAGAGAATTCCCAGACCTAAAAGGCACCACCAGCCTAGAAGTTTTGTGAGTGGCAAATCTCTCCCTTTTACCCCACTATTTGTGCTCTGCCCTCTTCAAGGCGGTCCAGGACAACTCTCACAGTGCTGTGCAGCTCTGCCCCTCCTGGGCACAAACCTCTCTGCTTCGTTTCATCCCTGTGGCTCCTGAAAGCGGCTTTCTTCTCCGTGAGTTGCTCTCTCGGTACTGTTGAGCATGCTCTGATCTTTTGGGGTTGTTTTCTTTTTGTTTTCTTTTTTTGGATTATTTTCTTCTTTTCCTTCTGCATCTGTGAAGGAATGAGCCTTTGGCTGCGGTCTGTTGGGATCAGTGCCTGTCTGCCCGCCCCAGGACCAGCGCCGTGCAGTGCAGTGTGATGGGAACCTCTGCTGTGTTTGCCGCATCGGGGCTGGGGGCTGCATGCCCAGGGGAGCAGGCAGCAGCAGGACACAATGTCTGCAGCCCCGTGGGTCGCTGTGGGGCACAGTCTGTGAGCAGTGCTGCAATGGGGGCACAGTGAGTGCCTGCCCAGCCCTGGCTGCGCCTTGCTGCCGGGATCGGGGCACCCCACTGCCCATACATGGGATTCTGAGGCAGTGGTGGCTCTGGAGAGATCACCAGTCTGGGTGGTGGGGAACTGGGACAGCAGGGTGTGCAGCCAGCTGCCCCAACACGGCCGAGGACGCCACTGAGTTCAGTACCCAGCAGCATCTGAGTTTCTTGCATTCACCTTTAGCAGCCCAGCAGCAGTGCCCGTTTCCAAGGCAGTTTTTGGTTCTTTCTGGGTATCTCAGTGTCTCACATATGTTGTCTCTCCTGCCTCTTCCTGGGTTCGGTAGCTGGCCTTGCAGGTAGCAGAGCCCTTGCACTGGTCCCACTGACAGCACCTCTTCCCTCTCCTTTCCCCCCAGGACGCTGACCCACGCAGGCATCTGCCTCCTCCCCAGAGCCGTGTGCCAGCAGCTGCCCAACCTGCGCGTCCTGTGAGTAATGTGCATTTCTCCGTCCTGTCTGCTCTTCAGAAAAGCACCATCAGAACCCAGGCTTTCCTCTTGCCTGGCTCAGGGAGGGGTCTGGCTGTGGAACACCACCTCATGGTTCTGTACCTGTTGTGAACACACCTCCTTCTCTGCGTGCCCTATCAGCTCAGCAAGGCTTGGAGTGATGCTGAGAGGGAGAGCGTGGTTTGTCTTTAACCTGGCACCCACTGCGCCAGCACAGGAGCACACCCCTCTGTTCCCGAGGTCCCCAACCTTGTCTGCAGTCAGTGACATCTTCAGGAAGTGAGTCATGAGCCAGATTTATACAAGTTTGCAGCCTGAGGGCAAGAAGAAGGTTTGCCTCTCATCAGTCTTTACACACGTGAGCTGGAAATGAAAACAAGACTCTTCCAGGAAAGCAACAAGAGTGAAGTCTGGATCACAGAAATTGGAAATGAGAAAAACACAAAAATAGAAGAACAGCATTTGTAACTTAGCAGATCACAGTGTTTTGGCTCCAGCTGTTCCTGCAGGGAAGATCTCTCAGCTTAAGACATCTGAGCCAACTCGATGCCACCAAAATGTCCCCGCTGCCGTTGGGACACTCAGGGCTGCAGCGCCCCATGTGCTGGTCTATGTTTGCAAGTTATCAGGCTGTAAACCTTCATGTTGTCAATGCCTGCCCCTCCTTGTGACACAGCTTTTATGAGGACAGCCCACCTCGCTCCTTGTTCCTCTTTCCCCATTCATTTACTGACATTAATTGCACCGCTATCAGGGTTGGACACCTGCCTCCAAAGAGAGGCACTCACCCTTCATTTCTTCTCTCCCTAACGTCCTGTGCTGGTCTCTCCCCTACAGAGAGCTGTCACACAACAAGATCGAAGACCTGCCCAGCTTCCACCGGTGCCAGCGGCTGGAGGAGCTGTGAGTACAGAGCTCAGGGCAGAGGGGTGACGTTGGCGGCAGAGCAGCCCAGCACGGAGCTCCTGGTGCTGGGGGGGCTGAGCGCTGCGCTCCCTGCTGGGAATGCAGAGGTGTAAATGCGGGATAAGGGCGCCTTTCCCGTGCATTTTTGCCCCCTGAAATAAAAGAAGTTTCCCAGACTCGCATGACTTCCCTGCGCCAGCCTGCTGCGGTGAGGCGTGCAGCTGCCTTCAGCTGTTCCTCAGACCAGTTTCTGCTTTTCCAGGGGTCTCCAGCACAACAGAATCCACGAAATCAGAGCGGACACCTTTGTGCAGCTGACAGCCCTGCGCTCCATGTAAGCTGTGCAGTGCGGACGGCCACTCCGCTCTGCCGGTCAGGCTGCCCTTCCTTCCCTCTGCTCGCTCTCCGGTTCTGCTCCCATCTCAGTATCCTTCCCTTGCAGAGACCTGAGCTGGAATGACATCCACTTCATTCACCCCGACGCCTTCGTGACGCTGCGCTCGCTCACCAAGCTGTAAGTGGCACTGATGTTCGTTCTGCAGTGGGACGAAGCGCCCCGTGCTGCCTGGCAGGCGGTGCCTGCATGGTGCCAGCGGCAGCAGACCGAATCGCAGTGCTTCCTATTGGTGTCAAAAGTCACACAGAGCTCCCGGCACGCACATTAACCCATCACTGCCCCCATGGGCAGCAGCCCCCATCCATCAGCTCTGGATCCTGAGCCCAGGCAGCACCCAGCCCCACTGCAGCACTGCATTTCAGGCAGAAAGCATGAGGCGGCCAGCACAGCTCCCGGGTGCACTCCAGCTCTCTGCTTTCCTCCCACAGGGATCTGTCAGACAACCGGCTGGCAGTGCTGCCGCTGGGTGGATTGGGCAGCTTGACCCACCTGAAGCTGCAGGGCAACCCAGCACTCTCTGAGCCCTTTGCCGAGGACAGCTTTCCCAAATTAAGGTACTGCCTGCACCCCAGGCCCCATCTTTTCCTTCCTGCTCTCTGCGCAGTCTCTACTTGCTTCTATCAGTCAGCCTCCCCCTTTCCTGGTTTATCCCGTGCTTTCCAGGCTGACAGATTGAGGATGCTCCTTCTGCTGCCATCACACCTCATGTTTTATAGGCTTCCATGGGAAGGCAGCGCTGTGCTCCCAGGGCAAACCCACACACACAGCTGGGAAGTGTGGAGCATCTCAGGGCTCCTCTGGGGCATTCCTCCACTCACCCCACTCCTGCCTCTGGGCTGGGTTCTGGATCCTGAGCCCAGGCAGCACCCAGCCCCACTGCAGCACTGCATTTCAGGCAGAAACCCCTCAGTGATGGGCACTGAGGGAGCCCATCACCATGGGGTGATGTGGGCCTGCACTCTGTCCCACGCGGAGTCCCTTTCAGGGAACCAAAGTTGTGCTGCAGTTTGACCACTGGATGACGGATTGGCTTCTGATGCATGAACATTCAGCACAAAGTGTGGAGCAATAGGGAGCCAGAGTCACATACAAGTTCCCTTTTCCCCCTCTGCAGAGTCCTCGAGGTACCTTACGCCTACCAGTGCTGCGCCTATGGAAGCTGCAGTGGGTTCTTCAGAGCATCCAACCAGTGGGAAGCAGGAGGCGCGAGCCCTGAGGATGAAGATCCCCACAGGAGGGCCCTGGAGCTCTTCCCAGGTCACGCAGACAACCACTGTAAGTAGGCTGAGCGGGACGATGCTCTGCAGCACCGTCATGCTGGCAGTTTGGGTGTCAGCCCAGGCTTGCAGGTCAGACGCTGCCAGCCGCCTCAGAGCAGGCAGAGGGATCCTCCTCCAGCTCTGGTGAATGGGCTGTGAGTGATGTCAGCGCGTGGGAGAAAAAGTGCATCAGGCACTTCTGAACCTTCATTCACATTCTAAGAGAAAGATCCAGCGCTCTCGGAGGCACAGACGTGGCTCATTTCACTCTGCTGGCAGCAAGGTGGGACGCGGGCTTGGACACGTTGGGCAGCGCAGAGCCTCTGGAAGGATGTTTGCTGTTATCAGTGGGACACACAGAGGGTGGACCCTGAGATGGAGACAACGAGCTGAGAGGAGCGTGGACTGTGTGGGCACCCCTCATGGGAGGTAGAAAGAGAAGGAAGAGCGCGGGGGGCACAAACCCACGCAGGGCTCACAGGTGGAGCTGAACAGCACTTCCTGCTCTGCGGTTGATTTTTTCTGTTCCTCAAGTACTTCTGTACTTCTGCATCAACCCCACGGATCCTGCTGCACGTGGCCATCAGAGGGGAGCACAAAGCACAGCCCTGTGTGACCCCATTGCGAAGGAACCTCAGAACGACACAAAGAAAAGTGTGAGCTCCTCTCCCTCTTCTGTAACTGCTCCAGAGTGGAAATCGTGTTTCAGGACGCAGCTGGGAGGCTGTGCTTGTTTATACACTCACATAAACACCGAGGCCATCTGCACCACCCGGGTCTGTGTCCATTCTGCTGCCATCTGCCCTGCGCCCATCCTGCTCTTTCCCAGTGCTGGGGCTCTTTGATGACCCTGAGGATCCTGTGCCGAAACACCAATTTACCCAACCCCTCCCACGGTGCCCAGCCGGCCTCAGCACCATGGATTCCATGTGAGACTGGAGGGGAACACCGAGTGCTCGCAGGCTGTGCCAGATGAGTCTCTTAGCAGCTCATAAAGGCTCACATTTTTGGATGTTAAAGCCTTGGGTTCGCCTGAAATATCAAACCACAGCACTGCAAATGTGGAGTGAACACGAACATCCTTCCTCCTTTCCGTTCAGTAACACGTGGGCTATTTTTGATGATGAAGCTGTTGAGATATTACTGCTTTACTTAATCTATTTGTGTTTCAGCTCTTCCTTTCTGATGGTCAGCAGTGGGATTTAGCTGTGTTAGATGAATCTTGTAACAGGAGGGAAAAAGTCCTCAAACATTCCTTCCCTGTAAGAAAATGACCTTGTTACAAGAAAGTAACTCCAAAACTTTTGCTGCTTGGGGTATCATAGAATCACAGACCTATGGGATGGCTGGGTTGGAAGAGACCCTGAAGATCACAGAGCCATAAGAATGGTCGGGTTGCCTCCCATCAGCTGATGCTGGGAAGGTCTAAGTGGAGGGCAGGAGGTGGGAGAAGCTTGTGGCCCTGCTGGCCCGTTGGCCCTGCTCATTCTTCTTCAAGCACTGCTTCTCTGTTGCTTTCTTGCAGATGACCTCGAGGCAGACGAGCTCCAGCTGGACCTTGAGGACTCAAAGCTGCACCCCTCTATCCAGTGCACACCCAGCCCCGGTGAGCAGCCAGGGAAAGCCTTCCCTCTGAACATACCTGCACACCTTTGAGCATCACTGAACTCTCAGGCCCCCCAGCCCTTCCTGCAGCATCTCATGTGGAAACCACATCTGAGATCCTGGCCCAGCCCTCGAGCTGGGCTCTGTGAGAGGGACAGCTGCCTTCTCCCACTTGGAGGGAGCTGCCCTCCGATTAGGAGAGGACAAAGGCGTGGTGTCCCTGTCCTGGTATCAGCAGTATCACCCCTCCATCACCCACCCATCGCCCCGTAGTCAGGCTCTGGCACTTGAAGCAGCCGGTGCTTTCTCCTAGCCGCTCCAGACTATTGCATGGCAAAACCTTCTCCTTCATCTCCCATGGAAATCCAAATCCTTCCCAAAAGCAACTCTCCCATTTCACTGTCTCCTCTCTCCTTTCTCCTTTGGCAAAGAGCACCCACTACCTGTCCCCTTCTCACCCCTGCACGACTCCCGTCTCTCATTCCCTCCTTCCTCCACCTCAGTCCTCCATCATTCTCTCTCCTGATATCCTCCCATGTTCTCTTTGCTCAGGTCTCTCTATCCCCTCCCTGACACTGCAGCTCCCTCCCTCCTTCTCCTTGCCAGCTGTCTCCCTCCCTAACACTTCATCCTGTCCTGGCCGTCCCCTCTGCACAGAGGTCATTCATGCCAACACAATAAAACCCAGCTCAGCCAAAGCTGTGGGTTTAGGGCAGAACTGGCAGTGCACAGGGATGCAGCATGCTGCCGTCTCTCTTGCATCCCCTCTCCACAACTCTGAGATCCCTGGGGTGTGGGGGGAACAGCAGCACCTGGCAGAGGAGCCCAAATGCCAGGCTGAGCCCAGGAGCACCAATGAGGCTGGAAACCCACAGAAATGTGGGGCATTATGGCCGTGAGCTCCTCTGAAAGAAGTCCCCTTGACTTCAGGATTCAGCATAGGGCAGGGGTGGGACAGAAGAGCAAAAGGACTTTGCCATGCACAGAGTCACGGGGTGACAATGCTGGGACCTGCCCTGAGGAGCTGGGGCCGCCACTCTGAGCAGCAGCACCGGAGCAAAGCGCTGGTATGGGGTTTTAACTTTGGGTTTGGGTTTCTTCCAGGCCCCTTCAAGCCTTGTGACCACTTGTTTGAGAGCTGGATCATTCGCCTGGGCGTCTGGGTCATTGTTCTGGTCTCGGTGCTCTGCAATGGGCTGGTGGTCCTGGCTGTCTTCGCCTCTCCCAGCTACCTCTCTCCAGTCAAGTTTGTCATCGGCTCCATAGCCGGAGCCAACACGCTGAGCGGCGTTTCCTGCAGCATGCTGGCTCTCGTTGACGCCCTGACCTACGGCCACTTCGCGCAGTTCGGCGCCAGGTGGGAGAGCGGCACGGGCTGCAGGGTGACCGGCTTCCTGGCCGTGTTCTCCTCCGAAGCCGCCATCTTCCTGCTGACACTGGCTGCAGTGCAGTGCAGCGTTTCGGTCTCCTGCGCGCGGGGCTGCAGGAAGGCACCCTCCCTTGGCAAGGTGAAGGCGGCGGCGCTCGGCTGCCTCTTGCTGTCCTTCGTGGCCGCAGTTCTGCCTCTCTTCTCCATCGGGGAGTACGGAGCGTCCCCGCTGTGCCTCCCATACCCCATCCCGGGTGGGAAACCCGCCACCCTGGGCTTCACCGTGGCCTTGGCGATGACGAACGTGCTCTGCTTCCTGATGGTCACAGGCACCTACATCCGACTGTACTGCAGCCTGCTGAAGGGCGAGTGCGGCGCTGTCTGGGACTGCGCCATGGTCAAGCACGTGGCCTGGCTGATCTTCACCAACTGCCTCCTCTACTGCCCGGTGGCCTTCCTCACCTTCTCTTCCACGCTCAACCTCTTCCTCATCACCCCGGAGGTCATCAAATCAGTCCTCCTGGTGGTCCTGCCCCTGCCTGCCTGCCTGAACCCCGTGCTCTACCTGCTCTTCAACCCCCACTGCAGGGATGACCTCCGCCTGCTGCGGCAGAAAGGCCGGGACAGGGGCGGCTGCCCCCAGCCCTGCGGGCTCGACGACGTGGAGAAAATCTCCTACGACTCCACGCAGGCTCTGGTCAGCTTCTCTGACATCGACCACATATTCGAGACGTCCGATTCCCTGGGAGCGCACCCCATCCTCGACAGCTACCGCTTCCCCTCCGCGACGCTCGTGCCCTGCCAGCAAAGGATGGGCGCGGGGGGAAGGCAGCGGGGCTGCTCCGAGCTCTGCCCCTGCCTCAGTGACAGCGCCGTACTGACGGCTCCAGAGAGCGGGGAGCCGACAGCCCGCAGCCCCCGGGCCGCCTCCTGCCCCCCCCCGCCCTACGTCTCTCACGTATAGAGCTCGGAGCAGCCGTGCCCACAGCGCGGAGAGCCGGTGCCAGCGGGCTGCTCCACCTCCAGCACCAGCGCGACCCGTCTACCCCCGCCCCCCCACATACGCTGCTCGTTGCCAAGGTCCTGGAAGGGCTCTGTGGCTGCGGACGCTCCGGGCTGGCCACGGGAGGGGACCGTGTTTCCCTGCTAGGGACTGTGTGGGAGGGACCCCACCGGCTCAGGGAGACCCTCCTCTCATCGGCAGCAAAACCCAGCCCCAAGGACAGCTGAGTACACACAAGGCAGTGCTCTGCAGCAGAGACACGTGGAAGCAGCCAGCTGCAACGACACGGTCACCCATAGGTGATGGTAAACCCGGGTCCCTGCGGGCCTGCAGAGCCCTGGAAGTGGGCTTGTGTGCCCTTTACACCAGCAGCTGCAAAGGCAGAGGAGATGGGTTATGAGCAGTGTACTCGTTGGGGCTGCTAATGTCGGGTGGTTTCTGTGCTGGGAGCCTTGCTGCTGGGCAGTGCTTGCTCCTTCAGCCAGCGCCCCGGGCTGGGAATGCTATTGCTCTTTCAACCCAACAATGGGTTTCTGACCCCCAAAGCAGCCAAATCCAAACACCTCCCCCAAGAAACCCTTGTGCTTTGCCTGTAGTCACCTGGCCAGTGTGCCTGGGGGGACACGGGCCTCCCCCCACTCACAGAGCTCTCCACCTTCACACCTCCTGCCCAGAGCTGCCAGATTCCATGGGGAATGGTGGGGACGGGTCTGGCTCATTCCCTGCCCCCAAATCTCACCCTGTAACAGGCTCTCACTTCAGGAGCACGTGTCCCCCCCATAGAAGAGCCCATGTGGGGGCTGTGCTTGCCCCCCCCCTTTGTGAGGACAGCTCACATAGAAGGGAACAGAAATCAGCTTTGTGGGATGGCAATGTCACGAGGACACAGACCGCTGTGAATGGTCCTGAATTCTCTCCCCATGGCTCAGGGATCTCCCAGATCCATTCTCCCATCACAACCCACCACCACCACCTGCCACCCGCGGTCAGCTCTGGGTCAGCTCTGGGCAAAGCTTAAGTCCTGCCAGTGTTACCACAGCTGTATCAGCCATCCATCCCTGTGAGATAATAAAGGAGCCCCGCTGCTGACCAGTGGCTGCTTTCTGACCTCTTGCGTTGTGCCCTCTTGGTTCGCCCTGCGGCTGCCTGCCGCTTCCGCCTGGGGAAAAGTCTAATTGTGTGTGTTGTTGTGTGTTTTTTGTTTTCCCTCCTGCACTTCTTTCCAACTAAATCAATCAATTAAAATAACTGTTTTCCTCTTCCCCCTCCTCCCTTTCTTTACACTTTGGTAGTTTTTGTTACGGGAGGAATTTGAAAGCAAGAGAACATTGTCCTCTTCTGGACGTTTCCAGAAATGGTAGCGAGGCAGGAGGGAGCTCAGCTGCGAGGGAACTCAACCCATCTCTCCCTGCCACCACGCCTCAGCGTCGCCCAACGCCCATTAAGCGTCAAGGGAGAACTGACCCGGTGCTGAGCTTCCGTATATTGGAAGAGGATGCGTTTTTGCTTTGAGCCCCCTTTGGGATTTTACCCGTGCGGATGATTTTACTGAAGATACGGACACAAATATTTGAGCGAACGTTTGTAACTTTGATACCACAGACTTCAACAGCTCGCAGGCGTTAAGGCAGCAAAACCCACCGCACCGCACCGGAAACGGGGGCGGCCCCAGACGGAAGTGACAGCCCCGCCCCGCCCCACTTCCGGCGCGAGGCCGCGGTGGGCGGGGCCGCGCTCACTCTGCGCCTGCGCACAGCTTCGCCGCCGTTCGCTCCAGCGGGCGGAAGCGGGTGTAAGTGAAGCCGCGACGGGCGCCATCTTGGTTACGGGGGTACCCAGGTACCCGTATGTCGGACGCCATCTTTGACGCTGGCAGTAGGGGAAAGGCGACGGCCCGAGCGGCGGCCCCAGCGGAGCGGGGAGATAGAGCGGCGGCCGCGGTCCCTGGGGTTCGGTAAAGTCCCTGCTCGCCGGTAACTATAGCCGCTCGTAGACCGCAGGGGGCGGGGAAAGGCCTCCGCCCGGCCCGGGTTCCCTCCGCTCCCGTCGGGGGAAGCAGGCCGCGTCGCGGCCGGTACCGCCAGGCCCCGAGCCTCCCGCGCGGGCGCCCTTCGCCGCCGGGCGGTGCGGTGCGGCGTTCCTCGGCTCCCCGGGCCGAGCGGCTCCCCCTGGGTTCCTCTCAGCTCAGGCCGGGTTCCTCTCGGCCCCGCGCTGCTCCTCGCCCTGCCCGGCCCCGCGCATCGCCGTTCCCACGGGCTCGGTGCGTCCGGAGAGGCAGAGCGCGTTCGGGAGGGCCGTTGATTAGACTGGAAATCCCGCCTCTGGCCCTGCGGAGTTACGGCGTCGTGCCTTCCTTTAGCAGCAGTGCCTGTGGGGAATGTGCTGTGATTGACAGATCGCCCCTCCGTTCCCCGTAGAGCTTCAGGGTCCGACTAACTCTGGGTGCACTCGGTTGTCATCGTAATTTCTCCTTTAGTTTGCTTAAAACCAAACTTTTGTGTTTGTTTCTTAAAGATTGGGATTAAGAGGTGCCTGTTTCCTCCGGTTTGGTAAAGGGCAGGAGTGATGTGTGAGATGACCTCACAGAACCACTGCAGAGGTGGGAATGTTCGGCTCCTTAGCAGACCTGAGCTCTGAGCTGTGGGCCTTTCTTGGGAAGTGCAGCTCTGTGTTATTTCATCCTAAAAAAACGAAGATATTCTGAGGATAGTTGGCTTGAAAGCCCATGTCAGAACCACCACTGTGCTGTGTGTGAATTGGACAGGCCTCGGGCTGAGCAGCTGAGTTGGGTTGGTTGCCAGGTGGTGGCTGGAAGGTGCGTCAGCACAAAGGTTTGTCTGGGGCAGAGTTCCTCCTGCTCTCCCTTCCCTCTCAAATGGCTGTTTCCAGGGGAAATGGGTTATTTTTTGAGACTTCGTACAGTGTTTCAGTGAGGATGATGAATCATCCTTACTCTCTTAGTAAATTGCTGCCAAAGCCCAGCAGTGATTTCAGAAATAAAAAAGGAATGAGTGTGTTCTCTCCCCTTAGAGAAGCAGCAGCTTTGTAGTACCCTTCATCTGGAAGAGGTTCCCAGTGCCTGGTCAGGCACTAAGAAGGAAAGGGACAGAGAACCACTCAATATCAGCGTAGAGAAAAAAAGGAGTTATGGACTAAGAGAGAGAGGAACTCCATTAAAAATTGGTACTCTCTAAAAATCTGTTGAGGGCTGGGATTTGCAGGTCCTGCCTCCACGTGGTGTGTTGTGCCTGGTGTTGCTGCACAAGATGGGGGGCAGGACTTCATTGAACGGGCTGTGTTACAGCTCTCATTGTTACCTGGAAGAAGAGCAAAGACTGCAAGGTGTGAGCCCAGAGCACCTGGAAAAGACAGGGAGTTTTCTTCACGAAAGCAATGCTTTCAGAAGTGCTTTTGCAGAAATTCAGACAAACGCTTCTGTTGCCTGACGCTTCTCTTTGCCCCCAGCACAATGGAGTGCTGCCTTTCCTGCTCCTCTCTGTGAGGTTGCTGTGCTGTGAATCTGCTGCAGGGTGAGCGGCAGCAGAGTCTTTGCAAGGGAAATACTTGGTGCTGTAGGTAAACAACAACAAATACAGCTGGGTAAACGTGGTCATCTTCCTCTGACATATTAGTTGAAGCACAGAAAAATCCTCCTCCCTTCATGCTGTTCTCTGCAGGACAGCAAACTGGAAAGCAAGAGTGGGGAATAGATGGTGGTGTTTGGTGCTCAGAAAGGCAAGATGCAAAAGAAACGAGCTGCTTCCTTTGTGCTACCTGTCTTCTTTTGGCAAGGGCTGCTCTGTGTCTGTCTGTCTGTGCACTGAGTCCCGGCTGCTGTGACCTCAGTGTAGCTGGAATTCTTTTGTACGGAACAAGCTTGAAATCTCTTGGTATAAAAACTTGGCTGGCGTTCTGGAGGAGAAAGGCAGTCTTTAAAAAGGTGAAGCAGACTGCTGAGATGTGCTGAGTGCTCCAGAGTTACTCGCTGTGCGCAGGCTCCCAGGGCGCAGCGCTTTGGTCTGTCGTGCTGACAGGTGTTGTTTGGGGTCACCTGCTATAAAATTGAAGGGCTTGCAGGGAGCACAGGGCTGTGGGATATTTCTAGGTGTGTTTTCTTCCTGCTCCCGAGTCCAGATCCCTTCCAATTGCGAGCAGAACCAAAGGCCGTGAGTGCAGTGCTGAGCTGTGTGTGCCACAGAGCAGAAGCCAGAGACGTGTTTGTGCCCAGCTCCGTGCTGAGGCTGTTAGGAGCAGGTGTGTGTGGGCATCTGCGCCAGATGATCTGGTTGTGAAGGTGCTAAAGGTCAGAAGGGAGCGCTGCTGTTGGAGAAGGAATCTTTGCCCTTAACTGCTGTTTTTATTCCCTTTGTCACGCAGTCGAGCCAGCAACTAACGTGAGAACCCGACTTCTCCTCTCTTTATTTTAGATTTGGGAAAATTCCCTGCCAAAAAAAATATTTCCTGGAAAATTCCCTAGTGTTTGTGTGAGTAAAAGGTTCCAACCTTTCCTTATTGATTGTCGGAAATCCTTTGCACAGAAACGTGCAGCACTTTAACGAAAGAGTTCAGAATCACTTTAATTTGAACTTCCGTCTGGCCTGGTTGCAGGTTTTACGGCATTTAATATCTTTAAAACAAGTGAAATGTCAAAGCGTTCGATTTCACAGCAGAAAAAAGCCAACCCAGCCCAAGCCCTTCTTGAGGCTGGGCAAAACGCGCTGCAGCCGAGCCGGGCCGCTTTCCCAGCGCTGCGAGCGACGGCTGCGCGGCGAGGGAGCGGCACGTGGCGAACGTGCAGCGCCCTGCGGCGCAGAACCGACCCGCACAAAGCCGGCCGATTGAAGATGCTCCGTACCGTGCAGCCACGCCGTTCGCAAAGCGAGGCTTCCCCGCCTCGCCGCTCTGTTCGCTCCGCCCGCTCGCTGCCCTTCCCTCGCGCCGCCTGCATGCGCCCTGTGCGCTGCCCCAGCCGCCGCCCCCCAGGCGCTTCCCGCCGGCCGCGGTGCGCTCCTCTGCCCGTGCGCGGCTCCCCGCCCCCCCCCCCCGCTCTCGCTGCCGCTCCCGCCCGCTGTGTTTGTGTGTCGATGCGCACTGGCATGCTTGTGCTGTACAGGTAATAAAGACGGGGGAAGGTTTTTGTGTTTTCTTAATAGGTGAAGAAATCTTGAAGACCAGAAATTCCAACTTACAGAATTTTAAATTTTAAAAATGTGATAGAATTAAAACAAAAATTGCCCGGCTGTGGAAGACGGAGCCTCATTTTTGCAGCCGCTTTGATCACGAGTTCGCCTTTAAGTGCGCTGGGTTTTTTCTTTTTCTTTTTTTTTTCCCTTTTTTCCTTTTTTCTCCTCGAAGAGCTCACTAACCCTGGCTGCCTCCGCTCTGAGAGCATTCCAATGGACTCGCTTCCTCCATTAGTTGTAAGATGTTTAAGAGCACATCCCGTGTTTGACTTGTGGATGAGAGGTTCCCTTGGCAAAGTGAGGAGGAAAATTCTTTCTACCCCTTTATTATTAATTCACGGATTCAGTGTTGGTTCGGCCTACAGGAGAAGTTAACTGGAAGGCTTTGAAGATCGCTGTCTTTGCTGAGGTTGTCCAGGTGGGTGAGCTCGAGGGTCTGCAGCGGTCGGACGGAGTTGCTGGGGGTTACAGACTGACTGACAGCCGCGGTGGTGAAGGAGGGGCTCAGTTTGGGGGCTGGCAGTTGAGCACTTGAGTCAGGGCGCTGTGACTGCAGTGCTGAGGAGGGCGATGTTCTGAAACGGCTGCTTCCGAGAGACTAACTTGATGAACAGAAGAAAGCTGGAAAGATGTGCATTCCTCATGATTTTCCACTTGTTGGTATTTTGCTTAGGGTTCCTTTTAAAAAGAAGATTTTGCTGATCCAGGCAGTAGAAGACGTTCAGTCCGAGGAAGCACGAGCCAACTCTTAGAGCACAGGGGACTGCAAGAGATCCTTGGGACAGAGCTGCTTCCAAGAGCTCGCCCAGCATGTCGAAGCAAGGAGATGATTGCTATTTCTACTTCTATTCCACCTGTAACAAGGTCTGCTTCTTTTCCTTCATTTTCCTTTCTTTTAGTTCTTAAGAGGACGGAGTGGAGTAGAGGCATGACTGATCTTTGGAGGACTTAGCAGCTGATTGCACTGCGGCCAGCTGTCAGGCTGCACTTTTTCATTTTCCTCTCTTTGTTTCCATTGGGTCACAGGGAGACAGCTGTCCCTTCCGGCACTGCGAAGCTGCTCTGGGCAACGAAACCATCTGCACGCTGTGGAAGGAGGGCCGCTGCTTCAGGAATGTCTGCAGGTTCAGGCACATGGAGATCGATGTGAGTGCTGGCTCCTCAGAATCCGTCACCAAACCCACCTCCCGTTGCTTTAGCTGGGCTGAATGGGCTTTTGCAGATCAGATCCACTTGCTTCGAAATGATGGTGGTTCCTGCTGTCAAGAGGGGGCTGGGAGGAAGTAGAGGGAAGAGAACTCGATGTCCTTGGTATTTCTTAGCAGGAAATCCTTGTAGTAGACACCAACAGCATCCTCTCAGCAGATGCTAAAGAGCCCCATCGATCAGAGAGGCGTTGTGCTGGGGGCATTGTTCAGCCCCTTCTGCACTGCTGTCCTCTCCCATGCGATGCTGGGAGCTCTGAGCCCCGCGCTCACAGCTGTGCACCCTTCAGAGTGGGGTTTGAGTGCTGCTGGGTGACAGCTGGCTCAGTGCTGTGCTCTGGAGCTCAGTCTCCCTCTGCAAACCTCAGGTGCTCGTTGCCATCAGCTTTTCTTCCTTTGTATCTTCAGAAGAAGCGCAGTGAGATCCCCTGCTTCTGGGAGAACCAGCCGGGAGGCTGCCAGAAATCCAACTGTGCCTTTCATCACACCAAGGGGCGTTACGTCGATGGGCTCTTCTTACCACCAAGCAAAAGTGAGTTTGTCTTTCCTGACTATGAAGGATCAACTCTGGCTGTTGGGTGTGGTGTTGTGGAGCCGCCATCTGACACTCGTTTGTGAGTGCAGGAGGAAGTGCACTGATGGGGGCACGGCTGAACTGCGTGTGCTTCTGACATTTTGGTTTTTTCTTTCATGCTCAGCTTCTCTCTGCTCCTGTGGCCGTTCCCTTGCAGGTTGTTTTCCTGCATTTAAGCTTTTACTGCTGTTAGGGAGGTGAATCTTGGGGGGGGGGGGAGGGGGAGGGATGGGGATTCTTTGTTGACAGAGCAGCCAGTCACTGGATGGCAACTGGAGACTCAACTCTTCCTGTGCAGGTTGTCAGCCTGCCTGCCATCTTTGTGCAGAGGCTGTGGGTTGGGGTCAAAGCTTTAAATTCCTGGTGCTCCTCTCCTTCCTGCAGCCACGCTGCCGAGTCCGCCGGAGTCTGCAGATGATGATCTGAAGGCAGCTCAGATAACACTGCAGCAGAGCAAGCTTTCTGTGCAGTCCAACCCCTCTCCACAGTTGAGGGGAGTGATGAAAGTGGAAAACTCAGAAAATGTGCCAAGCCCTACGCACCCTCCAGTTGTAATCAATGCTGCAGACGATGATGAAGATGATGATGGTGAGTGTGGTTGCTGCTGCTTTTGATCTTGAAGGTGTCTGTGTTCTGTGACTCGTAGAACACCTGCGGGCTGATGAGGATGGGGCAGCAGCCTGGCAGCAGTGAGCAGGAATTGTAATGCAGGAGGGAAGCTCAGAGCCACTCCTGCTGCTGGTCTGCAGTGTGGATCTCAGGGGAGAGTTTTCTCTGTTTGGTCAGGAGAGTAACAGAGCATGCACTGGTTAAAGCCATGTGGAGAGTCTGGAGCTCCAGATGCTTTTTCCAGCTCCCCACTAGTTGTTCTGTTTGCTTAGGCTGCTTCTTTGTGTTCACCAGGTCAGTACAGCTGCTGAAATCAGGAGCCCTTCTGTAATCATTTATGTTTGTACTTAAGAATATTAAGTGTGGGCTGAAGTGTCATTGTGTGAGCTGCAGAAACGTTAGAAATCTGGTTGAATTTCATTGCGTAACTGAAGAGGCTGACTCTCTATCCCTGTGCAGACCAGCTTTCTGAGGAGGGAGAAGAAACAAAAACACCTGTCCAGCAACCAGCTGAGGAAAACCATAACGGATTGCGGATAATTTCCACCAGGAAATCTAATGCTGATACAAAACAAGGTACTCCAGCACAGTGGTAGGGTGAATCAGAAGAACCTGCCGATTATTGTGCAAACACAGCAGAGCACAGGGCTGCTGAGTGGACCCAGCTATTTCCCTGGTCTTGTTCCTACCTCGTAATTTCGCGTGCCTTTCAGGTTGGAAAGGTAAACTGCTTTGTTTGCTTCGTTAGGCAGGGCCACAGCACGGGGTTTAAGCGTCTCTGTGTGCATCTCTTCAGCCACTGGTGAAAGCCACACTGCTGGTAGAGAAATCCAAAGTCACGTAGATGGGTTAAAATCAGGGGTGAAGCTTACTTTTTGTGTCCTGAAGGCTGAAAGAGGGCAGCAGCAGACATCAGTTCCATGGTGCTCTGCCCCGTGGGGGAGCTGGCAGGGTTTGTGATGGATGTTCTGAGCACGAGGCAGCTGGCAGAGCCCCTCAGTGCGTCCCTCTGCCCCTCGGCCTCATTCGCCGCTTTGTGTTCCCAGATGACACCTTGAATTTTGGAATAAAAACGCTGGAAGAAATCAAATTGAAGAAGCAAAAGGAAAAAACAAAAAAACAGAGCGGTGAGTTGATATGCCCTACTTTGTTATCCTTCTGTTTGTTTTCTTCCCTTTTTTTTCCCTTCTGATGATACCTGCATAGCTGGCGATGTGTTGGAATGGAGCCATTCATGGAAGGGAACCTTTTTCTTGCACTGCTGAGTTTGCAGTAGCAGTTGCTGGTGGCTGGGAGCTGCACGAGAGACAGGCTTCCATTTTTAGCTGGGGGTATCAAGCTACTTCAGCATGCAATGTGTTGTTTTAAATGCAGACAGCTGCTCTTCTAGATGGGAATTCCAAGAGCAGATTGGAGGCAAATTGTTCACCTCTTGTTTACATGCACTGCTGTTGCATATTTGGCAGTAACAAGTAATGAATGCGTTTTGGTCTTTGTGATGGTTCTGTCAGGTGTGTTTCTGTTGTTGGCAGTGGCTTTTCTCTTCTGTAAACACTTTGCTCCCTTTGATCAGAAGGGCCTTCAGGAGTTCCTGCTCATCCGCTCCAATCTCGGGCCGTTCCTGTGCCAGAGAAGGAGAACGTGAGGACAGTGGTCAGAACTGTGACACTGTCTGCAAAGCAAGGTAATGATGAGTACCTCTGTTTCCATTTCGTGGCTGCTGAATGGAATGGATAGATAACAGTTAAGGTAGCTGGGCTGTGTTGGTCTGCTGCTGTTGCTTTTTTGTATCCAAAAGATGCTTTTATATCAGGAGTCTCTGGTTGTTGGAAGGTTGGCACTGTAGCTGCTCTGTTCTGTAGTAGTAAGGGATCACAGAGCAACTCCTGTGAGCGCCGTGGTGAGCTCTGTGTTACTGCTGAGCTGCAACTCCCAGAGGAGCTGACCTGTGCCTGCTGTGCTCCTGACCCCAGTGGTGTTTGTTAATGAGCTGACAGCAGGGGCAGATTAGAGCTCAGTGAAGTTCAGCAGCAGGCTAACGGTGCAGCAATGGTCAGTGTGCAGCTCAGGAGCCACCTGAGAGCAGAGCAACTCAGAAATGAGAGGAAAGAGCCCCAGGAGGCCGTGCTACACCACCGAGGAATTCAAAGAGAGGAATGAAGCAACTGAGGTTTCTGAGTGCGTTACGCTGGCAATATTATTTTGTGTCAAGGCTGTCAAAAGTGTCTTTGGGGTGGTGGTGGTGCTTTCTTTGTGGGAAATGAGCTAACAGGGCAGTAAGTCTGTAGGCTGCTGGTCACTGCGAAATAAGCAGATTGCCCTTTGTTGTAGGGGAGGAGCCTGTGGTTCGACTGAGTATTGCTGAGAAACCTGGAAAACGGAAAGCCTCTGTTGGTAAGGGCTGCTTGGGGGCTGTGTTTGGTGCCTCCTCTGAACGTGGCTGCGGCGGGGGGCGTTGCTGAAGTGTGAGGGGGGAAGCGTGTCGTGGATCTGTGCTCACTGTACAAATGGTACAAAACCGTAGCAGCTGAAAGGTGAATTTGAGAAATTGCACTTGGAGAAATTGAAGCTTGTGGTTGACTGCTCTAAAACCTTCCTCCCAAGAAATTATCTTAGGAGTGTTGTTGTTTTCTCTGCAGCTGATGTCAGTGGCCTCCCGCTGAAGCGCAGCCTTGCAGAAAGGCTGGGGAAGAAGATTGAGGTTGACAAAGCACCAAGGAGAGGTAAATGAGCATCTGGGTTTGCTGCACAGGCTCCTGCAGGCTTTCTGCTCTTCCCTGGCAGTGCTCTCTGCTGCTTCCTGAGGTCATCACCACTGGGGTTTGCAGTTATTTTTCCTGCCCTGTTTTGAGACGTGAGCCCAGAGCTGGAATTTACGCAGCATCCCTGGTTGGTTCTGTTCTGTAGTTCGAGGCATGGAGTCTCTGAAGGAGAGACTGGGACAGACTAGTGCTCAAATGGGTAACGACTAGGAATTTTTTCCCCTTTTTCCTTTTAACGAACTTAGACCACTTCCATAGAGCCCTAAACATTAATTTGAAAGGGGGAAAAAAAGGGGCTGGTTTTCAAAGTAGGACAGGTGGCTTAGAAAGCTGCAGCGCAGAGGGAAGCTGTGCTGAGATGCGTTGTTGTGAGCGCTCACATCCCATAATGTGACAAATTTTGGAGACTTAAGCTCTCTTTGGACTCTTTTAATCCTTGTGCTTCTCCTTGCTTGGTGATGACAGAGAAGGGTGCCAAGCCAGCAGCAGAGATCCACGTGAAAACGCTGGAGGAGATCCGTCTGGAGAGAGCTAACCAGCGGGGAGAAAGCCCAGCTGCCCCCCAGGCAGAGAGCTGCTGCAGGGCGGAGGATCCCAGCGCAGGGGGGAGGCCGCCCCCTGCAGGTCGCATCAAAACCTTCTCGGAAGCCCTGGCTGAAAGGAAACACAAGCGACTGGAAGAAGAGAAACAAAAAGGAGAGGAGTTGCTCACTGAGAAGAGAGCTGAGGGCGAGCGCAGGAAGCAGAGAATTCTGCCTCCATCGGTGCCTGGTAAAGTGAAATTGGAAGAGCCAGCACGTAAAATCAAGCCTTTGGAAGAAGTGCATATTAAAACCTTGGAAGAAATCAAGCAGGAGAAAGCTCTGCGGATGCAGCAGAGCGGGGAAAACGTTTCAGCTGCAGCAGCACAGCCTGGGCCTCCCCCTGCAGGGAGGAAGCTGTTGCGGATCACAAAGCTAGCAGGTAACGAGGTGCTTCTCTGTCTGCTTCCCTGTCAAGCAAATGAAGTTTGCTTAGAATTCCCATGGCTTTTTTTTTTTTTTTTTCTTTCAACAAAATGCAAACTTGGCTGCCTTTATCCACATCCATGTATTTTTCCACTGAATCCATGGTGTCTGCCTGCATTTCCGTCTGGAAAATCGACTCGTGTGAGGCTTTGTGGTTCAGTTTCTCTTGTACTTTTTTCCTGCCATCTGTTTTTGGTGTGGAGTGCAGGGTTACCTTCATCTCTGAAGGTGTTGCTGAGTATGTAGACGTGTTTGTAAAGCGTGGGGCCAACCTCTGTCAGGGGGGAGTTGTTGGTTGGGGAGTGACAGAGGCTTTGTGAAGAGAAGTGCAGGAAGGAGGTGAGAGCTCATATGCTGCATGGGCTGCGTGGTGTTGCCTCTCTGTGCCTCGCTCTGTGTGTGAGGAAACAAGCACACGGAGGAGACGTGGGCACTCGGGTTTCTTTATATGCTTGCTGTTGACCAAGTTATTTTTTTGTTTGTTTTAAAGCACCTGGAAGAGAAGAGAAGAAGGCTGTGGAATTGAGCAGGGCTTCTCCCAGAGCTGTTTCTGCCCCTGCAGAGGTGAGTCCCTTCTGAACATGGACACACTGACGCCATTCCTTGCCATGTTGTTCTTGCTGCTCACCTGTGCCGCCGTCCTGAGCGCGTTCCCACCTTCGTGCTTTGGTGAAGAGCTGCAGCAGAGTTTCAGTCCTGCCATTTCAATAGGTTTTGCAGGCAGCATTGTCCTCAAACTCTGAGTTAATCTGGTTGTACTGGCAGTGAGGCTGTAACCCTGCTGGCACCGGGTGCAACTTGTGAGGCTGATGAGGAGGGCACTGGGTACAAAAGTGTTCGAGGAACACAGCGTGCGGGTGAATGCTGCATGGGGGAACAGGAGTGACTTTCTGTTGCTCAAGAAGAATGTGGTAGCTACCAGCTACAGCACTGTGCTGATGGGAGCTCGCTTTGCTGTGAATTGTGCAGTTCTGAAACTGTTTTCACAGCAAAGCTTGGGTCTTGTTACGGGCAGACGTTTACAGAAGGAAACGTCAGTGACCGAGTGACAGTAATGCGCTGTTGGGGCCATCCTGGAAATATTGCCCATCTGATTTTCTCAGTGCATCCTCCCTGGTGTTCTTATTTTGCACGTTGTTTCTTTGTAGCCCTCGGATCAGAGCACACCAAATTCTAAAGCTCAAGTGAAGAGCCTTGAGGGGACAATAAAGGAGAAGCCGCAGCTGAGACAACCGGACAAGCTGAAGAAGGAAGTGGCTGCTGTGCCACCTGCTGCTGAAGAGACAGTCAAAGGTAAAAGTCCAGGGCGTAGCAGCCCTGAATCCACCTTGGCTTCAGGGTCAGCTTAACAGCTTGCAAAGGCATAGGTGAAATCTCAGAAAGATGGGAGACTGTATTGCCAGGGAAACCACCAGAGCAACCTCAGCAACAGAGAACTGAGCGTGGGGTGCAGTGGTCCTTGGAAGTGAAGGGACACGAGGACAGATCTCACGGTGGGCGCGCGCCATTGCTCCCTGCTGGGAGGGGAGGTGCTTACTTTCATAGTTCACTGCGTTCCTTCCAGCCAGGCTTCAGCTTGAGAATGGGAGAGAGACAGTGGCACTGAACTGCAGACGTGATGAACAGCTGAGTGCGTTTTGAGGGTCTGCTGGGGCTTGCACAGCGTCTGGTCCCACTCTCATGTCTGCTGTCACTGCTGCTTTTTCCTTTCAGTAGAGGGAGCGAGGCTTTAAGTACAGAAGTCCGTGTCTGTGAATTCCATTGGACTTCAGAGTGTCTTAGAAAAGTATTGCTTTCTCTGGGATTGCTGTATGGTTGCTTCCCTTGTCCTGGGTTGTTGGGTGGAGCTGTGCGGTTTCTTTGTTCCTTTGGTCGGACTGCTGGTAGGCAGGGTTGGCTTTGTGAAAGATTGCTGAGAGCTGAGGAAAGAGCAGTGCAGCTTTGCTGGCCAGATATATTTAAGTGTGCATGAGGGCTGTGGGAATGACAGCAGAGCTGGGCTTCTCTCGAGGCACGGCTGCAGCAGCTCTCTTCCTCTTACTGCAGCCAAGTGCAAGGCGAGCGCGAAGCCTGCAGACGGCAAAGCCGGCGCCCCCTCGAAGCGGGCGCTGAAGAGGAAGGCGGCTGAGATCTCTCCCTCTGCTGTGGCAGCCGTGAAACCTCTGAGTAGTGCTGGAAGTGAGGAGCCTCCAGCTAAAAAAGCAGCTCTGGTAAGGAGGGGGAGCGTCAGTCTGAGGCGCAGCTGCTGTAGGAAGCGGAGGGCCGGGATGTTCTGCAGGACCCCCTGCAAAGCGGTCGCTGTGCGGATGGGTGGCGCGGCGCCCTGCAGTGCTGTGACTCCTGGTGTGCAGGACTTGGTGGTTCGTGCTGTGCTGCTCCAAAGCCGAGGTGCTGCGCAGCTGTGTGTGCAGCTGACATCCTTCAGGAGCTGGGCTGGGTTCAGGCTCAGCAGTGCTGAAGGAGAAGCGCTGCAGGGGAAGCTCTCCTGAGGAATCGTTCACTTTGCCTTGCTTCTTTCCAGACTGCTGCTCCAGCCCTGCCTGACGACAGCCTGCTCACCAAGCCTGGCGCAGAGAAACCCCCCAGCAGGTGATGAGCACAGCTTCTTTGTTTCTTAAGCGGTTTGTCTTTCCGTGAGCCGTGAGTTCTTCCGTGTGTGGGAAGGATGGTGGGGTTGAACCGCAAAAGAAAAATAATCTCACATAATTTTCTGGCAGCTAGCAGAGATGTTTACCTAGATGATTTTCTTGAAATGCTGCAAGTTGGTTCAGCTCTCCAGTGTGTTCTTGGGTTTCTGAATGCCCGAGTGACCCTGAGCTGAGGTGTGAGTTGTCCTGCACGTGTTGGTCCTCGAGAACACCACTCAGCTGACAACACTAAGACAGATCTTGTGAGGGAGCACAGAGGTGGTGGATGGAAGTTCAGCTCCTTGGACTCGAGAGCAGCCTGCTGAGCACACTGGGCAAAGGAACCAAATGAGTGAACAGGTGTTTGCAGAGGTTGCCTTAACGCTTTTCCAGTCGGCCTAATGAAGGAGGTAGAGCATCTCTGCTACAGAAGAGGAGCTGTGTTTGCTGGCCCTCGGTGTTCTTGCAGATAAATCCCCACGCTGAAAAACAGCCTTGTTGGCACGTGGGCTCTGCAGGCAGTCTGGGTTACCGGCTGGCAACGCCTGTGTTTGAGGTGCAGGAGGAGTAACTGGGTGTGAGTGCTGGTCAGCAGAAAATGCCTCCAGCTGAGAAATGCTGTGTAATGTTGTTCTCTTCCTTGTTCTCCCAAGCCTTGAACTGCATCGGGGGAGCCAAGCAGACCATGGGGAGCAGTCGGAGCACTCGAGTGCAGCTTCAGCTTCTTCCCAGTCGGCGGCCAAAGCGCAGCAGCTGAGCTCCACGGGGGCTGGGAAGGCGCCCTTGTCTGTGGAGGATGACTTTGAAAAGCTGATCTGGGAAATCTCAGGAGGGAAACTGGAAGCAGAAATTGACTTGGACCCGGGGAAGGATGAGGATGACCTCCTTCTTGAACTTTCTGAGATGATTGACAGTTGAACTGCAGTCTTATGGTATATAAAAAAAAATTAAAACTTTTTTTTTTTTTTTTTCTCATTGGATACCCCGGGGTGATACTTTTTCTGAAGGAGGCTTCACCGTGAGTCTTAAAGCACAGTTGAACTGGTAGAAATTGGCAGCCTGCATTCCGTTGTCCTGAGTTTTCCTGCTGGTCAGAGCTGAGGTCCTGCGCGTCCATTCCCTGATCCTGGTTGGCTCCTGTCAGCAGCAAGAGGAGAAAGCAGCTCTGACTCAGCCCTGAGGGCGTCCAGCTGTGCGCTGCGCTGGCTGCGAATTGGTCTGATCCAGGGATGCTCTGAAGGCTTAAAGCTGAAGCTTCTTCCTTCCTCCTCCCTTGGCCGCGCTCAGCGTGGGGAGCAGCTGGAAGCTTTGCTGTTCCTGTTTCTTGGGAGCTGCCGTGTCTCTGGAGTTCTGCCGGCTCTTGTTCCGTTGGTGTTTGCTTTTGTTTTGACTTGGATCCCTCAAGGCAACTTCGTGACGGCGGAGGGCTGGGAGGGAGCAGAATTATTCTGGTGTTTTGGACCAAACGTGCCACCGAGGCTGGGGGCTCCGCGCTGCCTCCCGGTTCTCAGCAGCGATGCGGCATCAGTGTGAGAAGGAGCCGCGCTGCAGTGCGTTGCTCTCACCCCCTTTTTTTTAATCGTACTTCGGACGCGTTCTGGTCGGAGCCGGGTGCCGGGGCGAGCGGCCTGCGTTCCTCTGCTCCGCGGCAGGCGGGGCTGTCGAGGATCGGCGGCGGCGCCTCTGGGCTCCCGGAGCTCCCTGCGCTGGGGCCGGAGCTGCTGCGGCACCGGGCGCTGTGCGAGGGCAGCGGGGAGCGGCGCGCGGCTGTGGCCCTGCGGGACGGCTGTGCTGCTGCCCCGCTCTGCTCCGTGTTTTCTCTCGCAGATAACTTCGGGATTATTTTCTTAACTTGTAGCAGAACTTCAGGCTTTTCCTACTGTGACGTGTGATGCCGCAGGGGCTCCCAGGCGTTTGCTGCCGGCAGAGGCGTTTATTGTAAATACTTCATTTCTGTGCTGTGCCGCCCCGCAGCGATGCTCGGCTCAGGTGAGCGGAGCGCAGCCGGCCGGGCCGCTGGGGGCAGCGCTGTGGGCGCCGTGCAGCCCTGGGCCGGCTGAAGGATGCCGTGATTCAGCAGAAGATTTTGTGATTTTCTGCTGTCAGCCTTCGCCTCTGGGTGGGACTCTGCCCGTTTTGTGTATGCCGTTATTGTTACTGTAAATATTTTATCTTTCATTTTATATTTGCCTTCTATTTAAGATATTGTATGAACGTAGTCAGGCTCCTCTGTTTGCGCCAGCGGCTCCCGGCTGTTTTTAAATAAAGCTGGCACAGGACAGCAGTGCTGTACGTCTGTCTGCGGCTCTCAGGTGGAGCAGGATGGTGCTCATCCACCCTCCCATCGCTTTCTGATTTCCCAGCAGCGCTGCTGCCACCGGGTTACTGCCATCATTGCTCCATGGAAAGGAACGAGCTCGAACAGCACCCCTCACTTATTTGGTCCTAAAGCCTTCAGCTGCTATTCTGTGCAGTGTGAATCTCTGAGAGGGAGGCTGGGAGCTGGGAGGGATTCCCAGAGCTGTGCTGCTGAGAGCAGCGCCGGGCAGCCCAGCATGCTCAGGACCGCAGCCAGGTGAGGCTTGCAGTTGAGTTATGGGTGGGTGTGCAGCTGATCACCGCTCATCCTCCCCCCTCACAACCCCCCGTGTCCTGCAGTGCCCCATTCTCAGCCCGTCACACCACTGCAGTGTGCAGTAAACCTTTATTGCCCCCCGAAGAGATCCTCATTGTACACCACCTGCGCCCGCTTGTCGCGGTGGGAGCCCTTCGCGCTGTTCTTCACCGCTGTGGAGGCACAGGAGGGGGGCAGGGACTCAGCGCTGCTGGCACCCCCATGTCCCTGTGCCCCCCGGTGCCCCCCCAGCTCACCCAGGGATCCCCACAGCGATTTCCCGGTGGCAGCGTCGAGCAGCGGCTGTTTGCGGGCGATGCTGACACGGAGCTGCACGTCCTGCACCACGGCGCCGTTCAGCTGCGGGGGCACCGGGGGGGTCAGCGCTTGGGAGCACCCCACGTGTCCCCCCCACAGCTCCCGCACGGCAGCACCCACCTCGGCCATGGCCTGGTCGGCCGATTCCATCTTCTCGTAGGTGACGAAGGCGCAGCTGCAGTGGGGTGAGGTCGGCACAGCTCCACCCCAGCAGCCGCTCCCCATTCGGCACCACCACAAATCAGCGACCCCAGCCCCGCCGCCCCCCCCACCCTCCTCCACTCCTCAGCCCTCCCTTAGGCCTGTGACCACGCCCACACACCCTTAGCCCCGCCCCGGCCCCGCCTGCCCCACAACCCCACCAGCCCCATCACTGGCTCCACGGCCCCGCCCGCCCGGCCCCGCCCCCTGCCCGTGGCCCCGCCCACTTGCGCGGGCTGTCCAGCGAGAGGTCGATGATGGCTCCGAAGGGCGCGAAGGCGCTGCGCAGCAGCTCGGGGCTCAGCTCGGCTCCGTGCACGTACAGCGTGTTGCCCTTCCGCGGGGAGGGGCGCTCAGGGAACGAGTCGGAACCTGGGGGGCGCGGTGGGGACACTGAGGGACATCCCCCCACGGACACCCCGGGAGAACCCCCAATCCCAATGGGACGCCAACAACAGAACGCTCAGACGGGATCCCGCCCCACGGGGCCCATCCTCAGTGGGACCCCCAGCAGGATCCCCATAATGCGACGCCCCCAAAAACTCCCTCCTCCACCCCCCCCCCACCAGGACATCCCCCAGCGCCGGGGGCGTTTCCATGGAGAGCACCCCCAGATGAACCCCCTGAGCCACCACGGGACCCCCTTGAAACCAACAAGAACCCCCAAACTCCCCCCAGATTTGAGGACCCCCCCCTACGCCTGAAAGCCGCCTCGCGCTCGCGGCCGCCCCGCTCCTCCGGCTCCGGCTCCTGCTCCCAGTCCAAGCGGCGCTCACGCTCTCCCCGCTCAGGGGGGTCCCCACGTCCCCCCCCGGCTTCGGGCTCTCGCAGGCGCTCGCTGGCACTGACAAAGCTGGGGGAGAGGGGAGCAAAATAAACACAGAGACAGGGCTCAAATATGGGGGAGCGGAGATGGGGGGAGGGGCTGTGCGTCAGGGTAGAGACCAAAAGAAAGGGATGGGAGTCCCAAATGAAGGGGTGGGGGCGATAAAGGGGAGGGTGGCACTCACCTCTCATAGAGTGATTTTCTCTGGGGTCGCCGTGACTGCAGGGGTAGGGGAGGTTACGATGGGATCCCCGCCCTGGGTATCCTGCCCCCCTTCAGTAACTGTCCCTCCCTGCCCCCCCAGTACCTCAGGGGTGTCATCGTCAGCCGAAACGCTGCGCTGGAAGGGCTGGAAGGTGGGGGCTGGGCCCTTCTCGGGGTCCTGGGAGGGGTATAAAGAATAAAGAGGAAGGGGGAGAGGGAGAGGGGTAACGGGGGGCATTTTGAGTGAATCTGGGGAAAATGGGGGCTTGGGTAGGATGAGGGGGAGTTCAGGGGGTGTTAGGGAATTAAGGGTGGGATTTGGGTGGAAACGAGGGGGATTTAGGGGCAAAATGAGGAAGATTTGAGTGGTTTCGTTGGACTTATGGGGCAGTGAAGGGCTTTGTGGGATTTGGGGTGTTTCTTCAGATGCTCAGCATTTCTGGGTGGGATTTGGGCCAAAATGGGAAGGATTTGGGAGGGTGATTTGAGGCAAAATGCAGGAAATATGAGGAGGTTTGGTGTGTTTTGGGGGATCTGGAGCGTTTTTGAGTGTTTTGTGGCATTTTGGGGCCTTTCTGTAGTACTTGCGGTGTTCTGGGGGCTGTTTTTGTGGAATTTGTAGCGAGATCTGGGTTTTTTTTGTGGAATTTGTGGTGTTTTGGAGAAGTTTTTGTGGAACTTTGATGTTTCAGGGTCGTTTCCATAGGGTTTGAGGGGAGCTCTGTGGTTCTGTGTAGGGCTCTGGGGGTGCTGCGGCCCTGGGATTTTTTTTTGGAGGGGTTCATCTTCACACTCCTCACCTTCAGCTTCCCCTCCAGCGTCCGGGAGCGTTTGAAGCCCGAGTTCTTGGTCTCGGCCTTGATGGCACTGATGGCACCGGATTTCACCAGCAGCTTGGCCTGCTCGGTGGCCGTGGCGGTGTCCACCGGGGGCTGGTCTGACATGGCTGCGGTGGGGGGGCTCAACCTCACCCCTCCCAAAGTCAAAACAAACCCCGCCCCCCAACGCCCTTCCCCAAATCCCAGCCCCACATTAACCACGCTTCCCTCCACCGCGAGCCCCCCGCATCCCTTAGGCCTTGAGAGGTCCCAAGCCTCCTCCCTTAGGGCCCCCCCACCCCGACTCACAGCGCTTGATGCCCCCCTGGCTGCTGGGCCCAGTGTTGCTCTGCTGCTTCTTCAGCGCCAGCAGCGCCTTTTTCTGCGGGGAGACGGCGTTCAGGGGATGGGACGGGAATGGGGAGGCAATGAGGGGCCGCTGGGGGTCCGCGTGGGTCCAGGCCGACACCTTTTTGCGCAGTTTGGCGAAACGCTTCTGTAGGGCCTCCTCCTCCTCCGTCAGCCCCGGCGGCAGCGTCAACATGGCTGGGAACGGCGGATCCCGGCGGGGGCTCCGAGAAGCTGCGGGGGGCCCCGGAGCTCCGGCTCACTCCGGTCTCCCTGACAACGGCCGCAATGCCGCACTTCTTCCGCTCGGCTGCAGGACTTCCGCTCGGCATCCGGAACTTCCGGTTAGCAGCCGGAACTTCCGCTTTTCGCTGAGGGCAGGGGGGAGCGTTTCCGGGTCAGCGCCCGGCGGAGCAGTGGGGATGGAGCTGGAGCGGATCGGTGGGGTGGGGGCGTCTGTGGGAGGGTCGTGGGGTCTGTATTGGGGGAGAGGCGGGTCTGTGGGTCCGGCGGGGGTCGTGGGGCCTATGGAGGGGCTTCTGTGGGGTTCGGGAGGGGGGCGGTGTTCTATGGAGCTCTGATCGTCTTCTGTATATTTTCGCTCCTCTCCGCCCCCCCCAGTGCTGCCCCCCCCCGGGCCCCTGCACCTCCCCCTGGCACTGTTGGAATTGGGCTGCGCCGGGCGCTGCGAATTGCTGCCGGGTCCCGCCCCCCCCCGCAGCACGGTGAGTCCCTCCTGGACACCGTCTGACGCCTACGTCGCCTCTGCCTTCCCCTCCCTCCTCTCCCAGCCCTCCCCCAACGTTTCCCCCTCCTGACGGCCCCCCAGGCCCCCTCTGAGCCCCTAAAGAGCGTTGTGAAGCCCGCTCCCCGGGGACCCCCAGAGCCCCTGACCCCCTCAGATCTGCTCTTACTTCACCCAAGAGACCCCCCCTCCCCAGATCCCACTAACCCAGGGACCCCCTTGATCCCTTCTCCAGACCCCTTCTAATGTTCCCCCACCAAGGATTCTCTCTGACTTCCCCAGGGGACCCCCAGAGGGACACCCTGAGCCCCAGACCCCCTCTTGCTCCTCCCAAAGGACTCTCCCAAGCAACTCTTCCAGTCCCCTCAAATCCCCCCAAAGGACCCCTTCAGATGCCCCACCCACAAGAAAACTCTCCACCAAGGGACCCCCCTGGATACCCTCTGATCCCCCCTAAAGTGCCCCCTTTATGGAATGCTCTCAGTGACTCCTCGTGTTCCCCACCTCTCCCCAGCTCCCCCAGGGCCTCCCGCCCTTCACTCCTCCCCTGACAGCAGAGTTGGAGCAGCGCTTCCTGCAGACCCCCTCCTGGCTGCCCCCCCACCAACATGAACGGGCTCAGAGGTATGGGGGGGGGGGGGGTGTGTGTGATAAAGGGGGTTGTTGGAGTGCAGTGCAGATATTTGGGGGCTCTGGGCCCCTCCAGGGGGGGCTGTGAGGATGGGGGGGAGGCACTTATAGTGGGGGAACATTGGGGCAAAATCCCTGCAGGGCTCCAGACTCGTCAGGGGTTTCTGCTCCCTCGGAGGGGCTCTGAGGGGGGAGGCAGACTGAGGGGGGGCTCTGCAACTCTTTTTACCTCCCACCCCCCAGGCGCTGGACGCGGGTGCCCACCCCCCGCTCACTGTTTGTGTTGGAGCCGACGCCGGTGCACAGCAGCGTGCGGGCACTGCGGGACCCCGGCACAGGGGCTCTGCAGGGCTTTGTTGAGGTGGGGGAACGCTAATTAACTAATTGGGGGTTGGGGCTGGCATAGTATAAGAGCCCCTCTTATACATCGCCTTATAACCGCAATGTAGGAGCTGCATGAGGACGCGGGGCTCCCCTCTCCCCCAGACACCGGCGACGTCCCCCAGTGGGAAGGTGGGCACCTCAACCCCCACCCTTTTAATACCTGCTGCCCCCCTTTTTCTGTGACCCCTAAAGCTGACCCTTACTGCCCTTTTTGTAGGTGGTTTGGAGGACCCCCCCCTGGAGTTGCTCCACACCCAGTGGCCAAATGAAGAGGATTTGGACCTTGAAAATGGTACAGAACTGCCGGGGGGGCTGTTTTGGAGGTGCCCCTTCCTTAACTTTATCATTTCATTCTGTCTTCCCTCCCAACTTCAGATTTACTGACCACCCCCCCCGGGCTGAAACGCGGCGTTGAGTTTCAGGCCAGAGGTAGGGAACAGCGAGGAGAACCTCCTCAACCCCCACATCTGTGCCCCCCCCGCAGCACAGCGGGCCCCTCCTGCCTCACTGTTCCCTCCTCCTTTAAACATAAGCAGCCCCCGGAGCCCGGGGGGGGGGCACCATCGCTCTGTAGCGTTTTGGGGGC
>NW_024885199.1:622024-626895 GCF_019232065.1 Centrocercus urophasianus | reverse complement strand
GGGGGCGTTGGATTCATTGGAGTTGGGGGGGACGGAAGAAGAGGAGAAAAAAGAGGGGGAGGGTGCTGGGGGGGCTGCCCCCTCTCAGCAGCCTGCTGACAAAGGAGGGCAGCCTTCCCCCACACCCCCCCTGCGCCGTGCCGACAGCCTGGAGGAGCTGGTGATGGGGGTAAGTGGGGGGGAGGGGGTGGAAATCAGGGGGTCCCTGCAGACTCCCACGCTGAAAGCCCCCACCCCCTCAGGAGGTGCTGGTGCCCCCCACCACAGCCACCCCCCCTGTGCCCCCGCAAAGCGAGGAGGAGGAGTGGGCCGTGGAGGAGGACTGCAGCGTCCCCGTGGAGGACTTTGAGGAGAAGATCCCAGATCCAGCATTCAAGGTGGGGGGGGCAAAATGGGGAAGGGGGGCAGGGGGTGTCCTGGGAGGAGACTGCGGGGAAGTGGGGGCAGTTAGGGGGATCTGGGGACTTGAGGGATGCAGGGGGTGGTTTGGGCGAGGATCTGTGGATGATTTGGGGGTCCTGGGTGGGGCTCAAAGGACGGCGTGATTTGTGGGGGTGTCCTTGGTGGGTATGGGGTCGTGGAGGGGGCTGGGGGGTCTGGGGCAGTTTGGGGGAACTTCTGGGGTTTGAGGGGCCATTATGGTGTGACGTGGGGTCTGGGGTCAGTGTGGGGGATTGGGGTGCGTGTAGATATTGGGGTTCCATGGGCACCCAGGATGGCCAGGGTGTGGGGTTCCTCTATTGGGGCTGCCGCGGTTTGGGGTCCTCGGGTTTTGGAGTCCCCCCCTTTCTGGTCCTCACCCCCCCTCCTGCAGTGGCCGTTCCGCCCTGACGCCTTCCAGCAGCGCGCGGCGCTGTGCCTGGAGCGGGGGCAGTCGCTGCTGGTGGCTGCTCACACCTCTGCTGGCAAAACTGCCGTGGCCGAATACGCCATCGCCTTGGCACGGCGACACATGACACGGTGAGGGGGCCATGGGTTGGGAGGGGGAGGCGGCTGGGCAGAGGGCTGAGCCCATACTGGGGGTCCTGAGCCCTTTCCTTGGGTGCTGAGCCTGTCCTGGGTGTCCTCCCATCTCTTCCTCCGAGCTCTGGGGTTCCCTGAACTGTTTTCAGCTCTCCTGTGGTCTCTGGGGGGGCCCAAACCTCTTCGTGGTGTCCCTGATCCCTTCCTGGGGGTCCCCAGCCCCTTCCTGGGATCTCAATGGGGATTCCTGAACCCTTCTTGTGTTCCCCAGACCCACACTGGGGTCCTCCTGGGGGACCCTGACCCCTTCCCGTGCTCCTGGGGGGTCCTCGACCCGCTCTGTGTCGCTGACCCCTCGTGCCCCCCAGGGCCATCTACACGTCGCCCATCAAGGCGCTCTCCAATCAGAAGTTCCGTGACTTCAGGGCCACCTTTGGGGACGTGGGGCTGCTGACTGGGGACGTGCAGCTGCGCCCCGACGCCTCCTGCCTCATCATGACCACTGAGATCCTGCGGTGAGCCCCAAATGGCCCCGAAAAAGTGCCCCCAACACTCCCAAAATTGTTCCAAAAACAGCTCTGAAAGTGGCACTGAAACCGTCCACAAACTGCCCCAGCGCTGCCCTCAAACAGACCCAAAAGTAGCCCCAATTCCCCTCAAAATCCCCACCCCCCAAAAAAATCCACCTTGAACCCCTAAGAAACCCTGAACGCCCCAAATCCTCCCCCCACCCCCGCAGCTCAATGCTGTACAACGGCTCTGAGGTGCTCCGTGAGCTGGAGTGGGTCATCTTCGACGAGGTGCACTACATCAACGACGCTGAGGTGGGGGCTGGGGGGTCCCCAAAAACCAGGGGAGGTCGAGGAGGGTGGTTGTTGTAGGGTAAAAGTGGGATTTGGGGGGGTGGCTTGGAGGGAATTTGGCATTTGGGGCGGGGGCTTTGTTCATGTGGGTCCGAGGTGTCCTGATGGACCTTAGGGTCCTGTGGGGCCATGGGCTCCTGTGGGGCTGCACCATTTTCTACTGGCTGGGGGCGGGGGGGGGGCTGTGTGGGTCTTGGGGGGGGGGGGGGGGCTTCGGGGGGGGGGTTGGGGTATTTGGGGAGGGGGGCTGTCTGGGACATCGGGGTGCTGCTGGGTGTTGTGGGTCTGCACCATCTGCTGCCATAGGGAGGGACTGGGAGTGTGGGATGCTATGGGGGGTCCTGGGGCTCTGGTGGGGGTCCCATATCCTGCCCCCCCAGCGCGGCGTGGTGTGGGAGGAGACGCTGATCCTGCTGCCTGAGCACGTGGGGCTGGTGCTGCTCAGTGCCACCATCCCCAATGCCCTCGAGTTCGCCCAGTGGGTCGGGTAAGGGGCTGGGGGGGGTTGCTGTGGGGCTGGGGGCGTCTGTGAGGGGCTCTGGGGTGGTCGTGGGGCTGGGAGGGGTCTGTGGGTAATTGTGAGGGCTGGGGGTGGTTGTGGGGCTGGGGGGTACAAAGGGGGCTTCGTGGTTGTCTGGGGGGGTCACGGGGGATTCTGGGGCCGGGGGGCTGCAGGGGGCTTATAGGCGGTGAGAGGGTGTGGGAGGAGGAGGGGGGCTGCAGGGTGTCGTGGGCTGCGTTGGGGTTAAGAGTCATCTGGGGGGCTGTGGGGAGCCGGGGGAGCTGTGGGGCATTTCCCTCACATTTCCCCCCCCCTTTGTCTCCCGCAGCCGCACGAAGCGGCGCCGCCTGCGGGTGCTGAGCACTCGGCAGCGCCCGGTGCCCCTCGAGCATTTCCTCTACACCGGCGGCGGCGGTCCCCCCTCACCCCGCGATCTCTTCCTGCTGCTGGACGCGCGGGGTGCCTTCAGCACCCAGGGGTGAGAGCCTCACCGAGCCCCAAGCGCCCTGCGGCCGCTCCGCCGTGCCCCTACGGCCGGCCGCTGTCGCCCTGTGGAGCCCGACGGCCGCCCCGTAGCACCTCCTGGTGCCCCGCAGTCCCTCTGCAGCGCCCTGCAACCATCCCATGTTTACCCATGGTTCCGTAGCGCTGCCCCACAGCGCCCCATGGCTCCCACAGGTACTACGCCGCGGTGGAGGCGCAGAAGCAGCGGGCGAGCAAACACGCGCAGAGCTTTGGGGCCAAACAGCCCCACGGGGGGGGCAGCGGCCCCGGGCAGGTGAGGGGAGCCCAAACGGGGTGGGGGGTCTCTTTCTGGGATCCTCCCGCCCTGTTTTGCGCCCTGCTTTTGGGCTCCCTTGGAGCTCTTTGGGCTCACGCCGCGCTCCCCGCAGGACCGTGCCATGTGGCACTCGCTGGTGGCGCTGCTGCAGGCGCAGGGGCAGCTCCCGGCCGTGGCCTTCACCTTCTCCCGCGGGCGCTGTGATGCACACGCAGCCGCCCTGGGCCGCACTGACCTCAGCTCAGCCGCCGAGAAGGGACGCGTGCGGGGCTTCGTGCGGCGCTGCCTGGCCCGGCTCCGGGGGGGGGACCGCCGCCTGCCCCAGGTGGGGGCTCTGGGGGGCCGTTCTGGGGGGCTGTGGGCTGTGTGGGGAGTTATTGGGGCTCGGGGGGCTGTTAATGGGGAGTTAGGGTAGGTTGTGGGGGATCCGAGAGAGCCTTGGGGGGCTTTAAAGAGCCTTGGGGGCTCTTACTGGGGGGGCTCTTATGGTTGTCTGTGGGTGGTTCAGGACTTCTTGGGAGGCTCTGTGTGGGGCTGGGAGGAGTTATGGGGCACTGAATGGGGCAGTGTGGGTCTGCTGTAGGTCCCACCTCTGCCCCCCCCCCCCCAGGTGCTGCAGATGTCGGAGCTGCTGGAGCGCGGCATCGGGGTTCACCACAGCGGGGTGCTGCCGCTGCTCAAGGAGGTGGTGGAGATGCTCTTCAGCCAGGGCCTGGTCAAGGTATGGGGCGACTGTGGGGCAGCTGTGGGACTGAGCCCCACACGTGTCCCCCACCAACCCACCCACCCCCACCGCACCCCCAGCTGCTCTTTGCCACCGAGACCTTCGCCATGGGGGTGAACATGCCGGCGCGCACCGTCATCTTCGACTCCATCCGCAAACACGACGGCAACAACTTCCGCGACCTGCTGCCAGGTGGGGATGTGGGGTGGGTGTGGGCAGGGCTGGGGGGTGGGGGGCAGCTTTTGTGGCTCTGGGGTGGCTTTTAGGGTCTACGGGGTGGATTTGAGAGCGGGGTTGGGGCTGCAGTGTGGGCCTGGGGGCCGTGGGATGGTTTGGGGATGTGGGGCAGGGCTCTATGGGGCAGCCCCTCTCTGCAGGTGAGTACGTGCAGATGTCGGGGCGCGCCGGGCGCCGTGGGTTGGACCGCACTGGGACTGTCATCATCCTGTGCCGGGGGACGGTGCCCGAAATGGCCGACCTGCACCGCGTGATGCTGGTGAGCGCCGCCCGCCTCCCCTCCTGTCAGCGCTTTCCGTCTGTCCTGCAGCACCGTCACCCAGTGTCACCCCATGTCCCCATCCCGCTGTCACCCCAACGCCGCCCCGCATCCACCCGGTGTCCCCGGGCTGCGTCACCCCCACCTCTCCATTTCCTCCCCTTGCTGTGACGCTGCACTGCTGTCCCTGTGCCCGCAGGGCCGCCCGTCGGGGCTGCAGTCGCAGTTCCGCCTGACGTACGGCACCATCCTCAGCCTGCAGCGCGCGGCCGCGCTCAGCGTGGAGGGGTTGATGCGCAACAGCTTCGGAGAATTCCCCCTGCGGCGCCGCGCCGCGGTACGGGATGGGGGGCACTGGGGTGGGGAGTTGACATGAGGGGGGAATCGGAGCGGTGGGGGCCTTGGGGGCATGGGGAGGGTTGCACTGAGGATGAGCTGGGGGCGCTGGGGATGGTGGGAGCCACAGGGATAAGGTGGGGGGTATGGGGACAACAGGGACACATTGGAGATGGGAGCACTGGGGACACTCTGGGAGCGGGGGG